>NW_027397064.1:20023378-20049402 GCF_003265705.2 Callorhinus ursinus
GTTTGTTTTTCAGAGTCCATCATCTCTCATGGTTCGTCTCCCCCTCTGACATACTCCCCTTTTCTTCCTCTCCTGTTATCTTCTTCTTTTCCTTTTTTCTTATAATATGTTGCGCATCATCTGATATAGATCTTGATTAATGTCATATTAACAAGGGGTTTAAAGGGTTTTTGTTTGTGTGTTCTGTTTTTAACAAGGGAAGGGTCTTCTGAGTCAGCCAAGAAGAGGATTGCTCAGGTTCTGATGAGAAAGGACTTTGGGTGTGAGATAGTTTGACAGTTAGAAGAGTGTGTTTGCTCCCCTGGGACCTAACACCTAGGTCTTAGAGGGCATTTTGTGGGGCCCTTTTTCCCCTAAGCAAGGCATCAGTCAGTATCATTTGCAGTCTTAGGGTATTGGTTCCAAAGAGACATAGCTTATTATTCCACAGAGAGTATGAGAGCATCTGGGAATTATGAGGGTGTTTATGAGTAACATGCTGGGTAGACTCATGAAATCAGCCTTCTTCCCAGTCCTCACCACCACGGAGGAGCTGGGGGTGGGCAGGCAGAGGTGAGGCGGTGTGGTATGGCAGCTGGAACACAAACTTGGCTGTATTGAAACTCTATTTGCCATCTACTTGTGAGATTATTCCAGTGTTTTGTATCCAAGGGCACTGAGTCTGGGCCAAACTTGCCTTCCTGTTTATAAGAGGAACATGCTTTGGAGACCTACTTAAGAAAGACTCAAAAGTTTCCTTGAGCATCAAGTAAATGTTAAACAAACAACCTATTGATGAACTTTAAAATGAGGAAAATCAGAACTATATGGAATTAATTTTGCTAGAGTGATCTATGAACTTTAAATATCAAGGAGCAAAATCTTGGGCATTTTGGCATTTGTTTTACTATAGTATCTTCTAATTCAGAAGAGGACAAATTTTTGCATGTTTCCCTGCTTTAGCAATGAGAATGTTGAGTTTTAATATTTTCTCAGAAAACCAGAAGATAAATTGCTTCTTTTGACTCTCCAGGGTAGCGTATCTTGTGTGAAAAGAAGCAGGCCCAAAGCTAGGGACTTTATATTTGGCTCTGGCCGGTCGGTGATTTGGAGTGGTCATACTGAACTCTTCTGTCTGACTGGGCCTCAGGCTTTCTTTCTGTAAGGAGGGACTAATGGGCCTTGACACTTTAGTGTCCTCACTGAGGTCTTATCAAAGGGATGACGCTGTGGGCATGATGTGGGCTTTAGCAAGGGTGGTGTGATTCTCCCACTCTCTGAATGTCACATACAGAGTGTGAGCAGGCAGAGGAATGGAGTATATGTAGGCGTGTGTGTGTGTGCACATGCGTGCTGAAGCACCTTTAGGAGCTCAAGGTGGTTGACAGACTTGTTGCCAGTTTCATTTCTTTCTCTTCGGTAGAAAGCTCCTGATGCCAAACCTGGGAGTAAAAGCCAGGCCAAGGCTTTTACTAAGAGACAGGTGAGTATTCTCTGCTACCACAGTAGGTATTCAACCAGGAGATCTATTCTCTCAGATGCATGGGATCCTTAGCCTGTGATGATGAGTCCCCATTAGGAGGCGAGAGCGATTCTGATGCTGAAGGGCTCTGGTGAGAGTTGGCTTGGGATAGGGGATGACAAACAACATAACAGCCTCACACAGCGGTTGAGCAGCCCGCACTGGCTGCTGGGGAGCTCAGGCTAGCTCCACAGAGAAGTGTCATAATTAACTTTTGACACCCGTCACAGGTGTGAGAGGGCACATGGTAGCCTGTGCCATGCTGTTGTCATTGCCAACATACCAATGGAACATAGCAGAGACAACATAATCAGATGGATCTGGCTTCAAATCAGAACTGCCTGGGAAAGTTGTGTGACTTTGAGCAAGTGACTTAAGTGTCTGAGTTCAGTATCTTTCTCTAGAAATGAAGACACCTTCCTTGTAGAGTTTCTGTGAGGTGCAAGTGAGGTGATGCATGTTTTCTCTCTATTCTTATAATTGTGACTGGTAAAAGGTAACGAGTGTCAAGTGAGAAAACTTTATGTTAGAGAGGTGTGATTTACACTTGCATCCTTCATTTTTCATTAATGTGAGGAGACTTTATTAGGAGACTCCAGTCATGGAAGGGTTAGATTCAAATTCAGCATAGCGAGGTGAAGATTATCATTTCCCTGTATCAGAGTCAAAGTCCTGTTAATAAGAGGAATATAGACTTCTCAGATGGTGCTAATGGCATGGACTTCAGTAGGAAATGATGCCTCTTTGTGGTGAGCTGTGGATGATTTTAGGAATGGCGGGAGAAACCCAGCCCCACCCCAGGGTGTTGCCCATTATTGTCTCTCCCACCCTTCTTTTGAACCTGGATCCCATTCCTCTCTGAGATGGGGCAGACATGAAAGCCACTGCCTTTCAGCCTGAGCCTCCGTCCGGAATTTGCAATATATGTGAAAAGAACCAGCCACTGGGCCTCTAGGGGAAGAGAATCAGGAATAGGAAATGAAGTAGGGCTCTAAAGGTGAATAGGATGTGGGAAGAGGGAGGGCGGAGGTCGGTTACTGCAGGAGGACTGGGTAGTCACTCTCACAGGGCTCACCTGTAATATGGAGTGCCCAAGTCATGTCTCCCTATCTCTTGATGACTTTGGGACAATATCCTTAATGTCTGAAGTTTCAGTAGGGTCCAGTGCATCATCTGTTCAGGGAAGGTGGGGATGTACTCATCAGAAATGGTGGTGGGCAAATGTGCTTCCTGGCTCTCCCAAGGACTTTGAAAAGCACCATCATTGTGAGCCATTAGGCAGTAAGGACCCTCAGTATGTGTTCACCTACCCAGCTGGAGAAACAGTACAAAACAGTATGGCTGATCCCCTCTCTGGTCAGGTAGAACAGATTAGGTGGGATAGAGAAAAGACGTGTTTATGTTACATTACCTCCTCTTCATCATCACCTCCAACCTCAGGTGATCTCTTCAGGGACCAAAGGGACACACTGAATTGGAGATCATCAATCTGGAGCTCCCTGGATATGTAAATTATGCCCATTAGTCTTAGGGACATGTAAATTTCCCATGACCCGTTCTACTGTTACTCCCAGACTTGGGCTTTCCATTAACGACAGAGTGGGGGCCAAGACTTTACTGGTGTTTCATCAGAGGAGGGAGACCCTTCATGAACATCATAATCTGTAACAAAAGACTTCTCTACATACTCAGGACAATGACTATGGAACTTTAAATTTCTGTCAACTGCATAACTCTCCATGTTCGTTATTCCCAGCCCGTTTATCTGTAGTATCAGCAAAATCCTAAAAAGAGGAAAGGTTTGAGATGGGCGAGGGATGTGGGAAGAACAGAAAGAAAGGGAGAAATCTGGAGCATTTCGAGGCTATCTAGGACAATGGGGAAGTCACGAAGCAAGGCCACGGGTCCTGTGGCAAGAGTAAGGCATGCCATACTGGCATAGAGAAACTGGTTGGGGGTTTCCTAGTGATCCCTACAGTGAGGCGCACAGTGATCCTTAAGAGTTTGAGATCTCGGGGCGCCTGGGTGGCTCAGTTGGTTGGGCGACTGCCTTTGGCTCAGGTCATGATCCTGGAGTCCCGGGATCGAGTCCCGCATCGGGCTCCCTGCTCAGCAGGGAGTCTGCTTCTCCCTCTGACCCTCCCCCCTCTCATGTGCTCGCTCTCTCTCTCTCATTCTCTCTCTCAAATAAATAAATAAATAATCTTTAAAAAAAAAAAAAAAGAGTTTGAGATCTCTTTCCTATAACGGCATAGGACACTTTAGAGAATGTCCTGAGCCCAGACACACCCCAGCAATCATGAACAAGGATTAGCCAATCTTCTAAGTTTTTAACCTCCATTCCTGTCCTAAGTGCCCCATCCCTTACACTGCTGTTCTTGAAATGACCTTCAATTGCACGACGTGCTGCTCATGCTGCAATTTGAACATACACAGTACAAATCTTTGCCATGCTTTACTTTCAAGTTTGCGGCTGACAAATATCTTGTCAACCAACATTTTTCCCACTTAAAATGTAGCAAACTAATTGTTTAGCGTAAATCTGAAACAGGAAGGGGATTCTCCTCCTCTTGGCCTTTCCTTCCCTCTTTCTTCCTCTCCCCCCTCCTCCATGCCTCTCTCCTTTCACTTGTGAGATGGCTGGTGCTATTATCATGACAACGTGGCATTAAAATTATTTTTTCTCTTTGCAAATGCATTTTCAGCAAATCCTATGATAGCAATTGAGTGATCATGTTCAGAAAAGCTTCCTAAAATCTGAAACCCTTTGGTTAATAAATCTTGTAAGCACTGTAATTTATGGATGGGATTAGAACATTCCAACCCCTATTTGGACTCTGCTTTCCCAACTCTCAGGGGTAATGAGATGATGAATGAGTTAATATTCGTTCAAGGATTTGAAGAAAAGCATGTCTTAAATGCTTATGTGCTTTGACCTCAAATTTCATTCCTACAGAATTCCCTTTAAGTGTGAAAAAGGAAGGAGACAGTGGCAGACACCATATAAAGCAATTCTATCTACCTCTCCCCAAACCTGAAGAACTTCATGGAGGGGGATAGGAAGCGCCCATGGATGACAATGTTTGTTCAAGAGTGACTCTTTCTGGGGGCACTTGGGTGGTATAGTTGGTTAAGCATCTGACTCTTGACTTTGGCTCAGGTCATGGTCTCAGGGTCGTGAGACTGAGCCCCAGGTTAAGCCCTGTATTGGGCTCTGTGCCCCCTGTAGGACTTTGCACTCAGTGAGAAGTCTGCTTGGAATTTCTGTCTGCCTCTCCCTCTGCCCCTCTCCCCCACGTGAGCGCACGCTCTCTCTCTCTCAAATAATAAATAAATATTTAAAAAAAAAAGAGCAACTCTTTCTGGACCTAAACAAAGTACATAATCCATAGATGTGTTCTCAGTGGCCACAGGCTTTTTCTGGGTGTGTCCACTTTGCTCTGACACCCACAGTCTTCCTAATGTCCGGTGATGTGATCCTTCACCAGCGCTTTTCCATCCCAAGTTTACATGATAGTGTCAAAAATTCTCTGTCTTCTGTCCCTCAGAGCCCAGACAGATGACTAAGCAGTTACTCTGCTAAAGTAATTTGATGCAGGGCTTTAATCACTGTAACTATCTCAGGAAAGCTTTTTCAACAGTTATTATGGCAAGAAGAACGGATACAAAACCCAGAACAATAAAAACAGTAATAATAGTGTCATTCATCAAGCCCTGACTATGGGTGGAGGTCTGTGCAAAATCCAGACATTATTTAATTAATCCTCACAGTGGCCCTGTGAGTGGGGCTTATTATTATTCTCATTTTATATATAGGGTAGACAAGCTCAGAGAGGTTCATTAACTTGACTGCAGTCACACAACTAGTAAGCAACTGGGCTGGATTACACACCATAAATCTAAGGTTTTTTAGATTTGTAAGTGGTCCTCTCATCCTGAAAACCTTGTATGTGCTTTGCAAATAGAAGGGAATAAATAGATGTTTATTAACTAAATAGAGTGGACTTATTTGCTAAGTGATTTAGGGAAGTCTCAATTTTCCAAAGCCAACATTTTACATTTAACAAATAAGAAAAGAATGAATAGTATCTTTCTTTTAAGTCCCATGGCTGGATCAAGGGGAAGTTAATTTGGGTGCTGAGGAATTTTTCACTCATTCAACTGAGAGTTATTGAATGATTTCTCCCCCTCCCTCCACCCCATGGACTTTGAAGTCATATCACATAAATAAGTACCTGACTACATTGACAAATAATAGAAAATACATAGACAATCTTAGCAGCACCAACCAACTGATCTAGCATTTACTAAGCACCCAGACTTAGCAGGCTCAGGGAGAAACATGGATCCAGACTTCAAAAAATGAAGAATATGATAGAAAAACGAGGACCTCAGTGAACTTCCTGTGTCTGGTTTCGTTTTCAAGCATGCCCTTGGTCATTACATGGGGGAACTCTGGAAGTGAATTCTAGGGGGATTTAGGACTCCTTCGTGGTAGTTTTAGAAGATGGGAGTTTCTGCTTGGCTAGGTGAATTCCCCATCTCCCCTTGTGTCAAGAAGTGATGCAATCCCAAAGGAATGTGGCCCTGTAACACATCCAACAGGAAACCCACACAGACGGCTCCTTTTCCTCCTGGAGCGAGATGAAATGGTCCTGCTGCAAGGCTGAAAGCAAAGGCTGATTCGTGAGATGGACTCCATGTAGTCTCATGGTGCAGCGATGCTTTCGGAGGGTCACTGACGCCACCAATCCCTCCTCATAGCTCTTCCTCACCTCCACATGGGCCTCCTTAAAGCCAGCTCGACTCAAAGAATATTTATTGGGGAAGGCCCTGGACCTATGATCTGCACGGGGGTAGGCAATGCAAAGATAAAAAGATAAGATTTGTTACTTGTAGGGGTTGTGCACCCTCAGTGATTTCCAGGAAGGCTCCATCCCTGGAAGATGAAACTCAGAAGCGCTGTTGGTTCATGATGCTTTCTGGGTGGCAAGTGGAGCCACTTACAAATTTGCAGTGGGGGGCTCCTGGGTGGCTTGGTGGGATAAGTGTCTGACTCTTGATTTCCTCTCAGGTCATGGTCTCGGGGCTGTGGGATCCAGCTCTGTGCTTGGCAGGGAGTCTTCTTGAGAGTCTCTCTCTCTCTCCCTTTCCCTATGTTCCTGCATCCCTGCCCCTCTCTCTCTCAAATAATAAATAAAAAAAATATTTAAAAAGAAAAAAGAAATTTACAACGGGCTTGGGCCTCAGCTCAACTTTGCCAGAACCCTCTGGGTGGGTCAGGGACTGGGTGCTGTCCACTTCTTGCATCCCTTCAGACCAAACATGAAGTGAACTGAAAGGAAGATCCATGCAGCTCTTTTACTGAAGGTTTGAACAGATGCCATGGAGAATGGTATGGGGTGGGATGCACTTGAATGGAGAACATGAAAGGAGACCAGGGCTAGGAACTGTGATTTCATCTAATTATTCATCCCTGTACCACACACACGAAGATGCTCTAGCAGGGGTTAGAACACATCCTGTTTCTGACTTTTCCCTCTTCCCAGCCTTCTTATGTGGTTCTGTCTCCCCTTTCCCCATTCCCCACCAAGAAAGAAAATTCTTTCTTTTGTTTTATAAACTCCAGACTTTAGGTCTGGGTCAAAAGTTAGTTGCTCTACCTTGGTTTTGCTGACTCCGAAGTGCTGGTGGATCAGCTGAGGTCTCTTGGTGGGGTAAGAGAGGGAGACAGTTCAGTTTTCCCAACACTGAGGTGGAAAGTCAAGATTCACTCAGTGTCCTGATGAATCATGTAAGAGCCAGCACAACTCAACACAGTATTTGTCTTCTTCTGAGGAGAGTACAAGTTTGTTGGAAGTGAAAAAAGCTTTTCCTTCCTCTCAAGATGACTTCAAACTTATTCCTTATGAAATGATATTTCTGGTATTATTTTTCTAATTCTCGTCTGTCTCCCTTCTGCTCTCATGACAAGGATGAGTACAGTATCTGAGAATGGCCTCCATGGCTGCTCCAACTACAGGATGCAGAACTGGCGTCAACTTCATCCAGACACTTCACCATTCCTGGAATCTTGCCCCGCATCAAGTTCGTGTGTGTGAGCAGGCTCCATCCAGCCAGCTGCTGTTTAGTAGAATATGTCAAGAGCTACATGAGATATACAGAGGTCTGGGTAGGTGGAGGGAAGAGAGATTCTGACGGGGCCATTAGGAAAGGTTCCTTAGTCTATGAGGGCAGCATCAGAACTGGGCTTTATTGAAGTAGAATTTTACCAGAAGATGAGGTGGTGAGTAGTTGTCAAGGGTAGGAGTACTTAAGAAACCAGAAAGGAAAATACCTAGAAACATTGATGATAGCAGTAACAACCACTTCTACTTACTAAGAACTTGTACTCAGGGCTTTTGTAAGCAACTCATATGCTTAAACCAATTTAACTTTCACAACAGTGGCAATGCTGTAAGTGTGATTAGGGAAGATGCTAACTGGATCGCAGGAGGAGGAGCAAACAGAGGATGTAATAGGTGGGGGTGGAGTCCTATCCCAGAAAACCTTGTCCTGTTAAGTAGTTGGTACTTTGTTTTTTATGTAAAAATCTATAGATTTTCTGTATTTTTTTTGTTTTTGTTTTTGTTTTGTTTTGTTTTAGAGAGAGAGAGCAAGAGCAGAGAGGGAGGGGCAGAGGGAGAGAGAGAGAATCTCAAGCAGACTCCACGCCCAGCTCAGAGTCCCACACAGGGCTCCATCTCACGACCCTGAGATCCAGACCTGAGCCGAAATCAAGAGTTGCTGCTTAACCATCTGAGCCACCCAGGCACCCCTTGTGTGTGTGTTTTTTTTTAACAAGGTTGTGCCATGATTGCTATTGTGCTTTTGGACAGTAGTTCTGGTTGCCGTAAGGAGTATGGATTGCAAGGGAGAGAAACTAGCACAGAAGACCAAGTGGAAAGGCTTGAACAGAAAAGGAAAGGAGAGGAAGGGTATGAGAAACATAATCCATTCCGTCACTCATATATTTATTCTGTGTTAAGAGACTATATTGTATGCTAGGAGTTGAGACACTGCAATGAGGACCTGATGACTGCAGAGTAGGAGTTTTAATGAGGAGTCGAAGACTATTTTATTTGGGTTCCTAGGTATCACTCTTGTGGGAACCCAGGTGTGACTATTTCATTTTGTGATACCTGGGAACCCAAGAGTGATCATTATCCCATAAGAAAATATAATATGAAAAATATGACTTATGTATTTTCATTCCACTATATTTTTTCTGTCTACCCCTAAAATGCTGTTTTTTCATCATGTTCCTCCCCTGGCCAAAAAAAAAAAAAGATTCTCTATTTGCTGTCAAGTTGGCCTTCTAGGCCCCATACTCTAGCTCCAACCTACTTTTCCTATGCTACCTACCTCTTTGTACTGCAGCTAAAGCATCCTTCATTCCAGCTAGACCAGTTTATTTAGACTCCTTCTGACACAAACTTTAGGCTCTTGTGAATTACGACTCTACACCTAAACATCATCTATTCTAAAATCTTGAATTAGAGTCCCTCTTCCTCCTTTAAAATCTTGGGACCAAAAACCCAAAGCCTCCTCTAACCATTCCAAGCCCAGAAATGGCCTCTTCCTTCTAGGTCCCTTATTTCTTGTGAGTGTTCTGTGGAAAGATGATGCCTACTTAGTAGGCCTTTGGTCCCAAGCATCCTCAGCATAATACCTACACATTCCACATTTCCTTAATGCACAGTGGTTTACTTAGTGCGTTAAATTTGTAAGATTCCTGAAAGTCATCATGTTGCAGTAAAGAGTCAAGTTCCCCTTTTTTTTGGAGCTTGATTTTTCAGATTCCTCTGAATGTACTAATCCTTTATGGATGCATGGAGCCCTGACTTTGAAAATCACCTTCAGGAACAGCAGTGTGTTTATCAGCAATCATACAACAGAAGCTCCTAAGATAAGAACACTGCTTATTTCCTGCTTCAGTGTTTAAAGATATATTTCAGGGATTGCTGGGATCATCTTTTAAAAGAAAGAGAATTAAGTATTCTTCCCCAAACACACTGGACAAACTTGAAAATAAGTGATTTTTGTGTTTCCTATCCTTCAGCCCAATATTCTAAATGTGATATCTGCTAATAAAAGTATTATGCTCACAAAGAAAAATAATGTCTTAGATGACCCCAAACAATGGCTAATGGTGCTAATATGACTCAGTGATATCGAGAGATTTCAGAAAAACATGAGCTTCAAAAATTTATGGCAAATGAGCAGAAAACCCAAAGCAATTTGAACTTTCAATTTTAAATGTTGTAATTGGATGTCTACTGCCAAAAAGAAAATTGGTTTAGTGGCTTTCGGGGAAATCACAGAGTATATTACATACTTAACTTTTCTTAAGCTCCAATAAGGCTGTTTTTATGAATGTATTGATTTGTGTTTATTTGTTAAAATGAAATAGAATTGAATAAACCTGAAATACCTAGAGAACAAATATTCAAGATATGTATTTATATTTATAAATAAAATGTCTTTTATTATAAATGTTATTATAAATGTTTTAAGTGTCTCTGTGTGTATTAGTATATATTTTTGAGTATCTGATATGCACCCATTATATATCAGTCTGCTTGGCACTAGGAATGCACAAAGGGATTCTACATTTATAACCTACATGTCAGAATTACCTTTCCCTTTAGATGTAGACAAGATAGAACTGAACCCCATTTTGCTCCTTATGGAAAGTCCAGTGCCTTTGGGGATGTTAACTAAAAAAACTGAAGATGGAGGTCACATTCAGAGTGGAGTAGGAGGAAGACGTTATTGGAGAAGAGACACAGCAAGCTCTAAATATATTGGTAATGTTTCTTAGGCTGGCTGGTATGTACATGGATATTCACTGGGTTCATCTCTCTACTTGTTTTGCATGATGGAAATGTTTTATACTAAAACTTTAAAAATGTCCAATTCCTTTTTCAGTATGTTTGTGAATTCTTAGATGGCTTATGCTTTCATGCTTACCTCTGATTCCAATATCCTGCTTTTACTGCATGTGTTCCATTTAGGAAATCATTCCAGCATGCTGATTGGGTTGTCCTTCTTCCATAATAACTCAATGCAGACATGAAATTCAGTCCCTTTTCTTGATTTACATACAGATGGAACCCACAAATGCAGTCGTCTGAGTGAAAGTTTGCAGAGATAGAGACATTTACCTCTCAAGAGTGCTAACCACTTAGAAGGTGATGTTGCCAATCTTAAAGAACTTCTGGCGTTCTATCACCAGTACTTTTGTCACTAGCACTGCCAGACTCTACAGTATACTCACTTTTCCCACTCTGTGTTTTATCCTTCTTTCTCTTCCTCATTCTCCCCTCTCAGGCTGCCTTCAAGAACTCCAAATTCTTCTTGCTCTATTAGGAAGAGCAATTTTGGTCTTTCCAGTCTTGATTCTTAACATCACATCATAAGTAGTAACTTTTCATTTTCTCCATTATATGTTGTAAATTGCAAACTCATTAAGGGTTTTCAAATCTACTTAGGTTGGCAGGACCTATATATGCAATTTTCAAGTTTAAGGCAGATAGGAGTAGACATAAAGATCACAGGAATTTGGGTGAGGGAATCCTTGCTGATGTCTAGGGGAGTTGGAAAAGGATGGTTTAGGAGGTAAAATTGCATTGGTACTTGAAATAGGAGTCGGACTTAAGTTACTGGAGACAAGAGAGTATTCTAGGCTGGGAGAAATATGTGAACAAGGGAAAGGAACAAGAGAGAGTTTATCTTTAGGATAGATCCATTAGCAAACCCATAAGAAACTGGTAAAGAATGAGGGATCAAAGGTGTGTGTGTGTGTGTGTGTGTACATCATCATGTTTTACAGAGGAGCATGATTATAAGTGAAATTGCAAGGTATTATAGACTGAATTATGTTTTCCTGAAATTCACCAGTTGAAGCCCTAACCCCCAGTATCTTGGAATGTGTTGCATCATGAAGATAGGCCCTTTAAAGAGGTGATTAATTAAAATGAGGCATTTAGGGTGGGGCCTAATTCAATCTGACTGGTGCTCTTATAAGAAGAGATTAGGATATACAGAGGGACACCAACAGTGCACACAACACGCAGCACACAGAGGGAAGGACCATGGTCATAGGACCTTGGGAAGACACAACCCCAAGCCAAGGAGAGAAGTATCAGAGGACTCCAACCTGCCAATCTATAGGTCTTGGACTTCCAGCCTCCAGAACTGTGACAAAATTAATTTCTGTTGTTTAAGTTACTCAGTCAGTGCCCTAGCAAACTAATATATAAGGTCTTAGAACAGGAAAAAGGATGGATTTAGAAATGA
The DNA here is from genome assembly GCF_003265705.2 of Callorhinus ursinus. Lineage (NCBI taxonomy): Eukaryota > Metazoa > Chordata > Mammalia > Carnivora > Otariidae > Callorhinus > Callorhinus ursinus. Next base: position 20,035,221 of record NW_027397064.1, read on the forward strand.
AACAATAGGGCGCCTGGGTGGCTCAGTTGGTTAAGCAACTGCCTTCAGTTCAGGTCATGACCCTGGAGTCCCAAGATCGAGTCCCACTTCAGGCTCCCTGCTCATCAGGGAGTCTGCTTCTCCCTCTGACCCTTCCCCCTCTCGTGTGCTCTTTCTCTCATTCTCTCCCTCTCAAATAAATAAATAAAATATTTACAAAAAAAAAGAAATGAAACAGTAGTTTTGGTGACACTGAAAGGCACATCATTCTTGGAGAGAGTGTAGTTTTGAAGTTTAAAAAAAAGAAGATGAGGGAGTTAATACCAGATGATTTAAATCTACTTAATCAGATGATCCAGGGAGGTGAGGAACAGCAAGATTAAAAACTGCAGTATGTGAAAGTTTCAGTAGGAGAAAAAAAAAAGAAACAACAGACATTATAAAATAATAAAAAAAGGAATAAACTCAAACTATTTGGTATGTATTTGCACATAACAATTTTATCAGTTTCTCCAATAATGCTTGACTACTTGGAATAAGATACTGTAGGACTGAAGTTGAGGAAATTGTCATGAATGGAAGATCAAGGGATATAAGGGATTCTTGAACGTGAGACGTTCCTGTTGGAAAGACGGACGCTGGCTTCCATTTGGCAGGAGGCAATTGACACCAAAGGGAGGCCAACAGTGTAAGAGAGAGAATCAGAATTGAGGTACTGAAGGTCCTGATGAGATCAAAGAAAAATTTTGGTCAATAAGAACAGAGAGAGGTGGGCAATAAGAAGCTTGTGACTTTAGAGGGAATATTTTGGATTGAAAATCTTGCTGGGATTTTTGAGTATTACCTTAGTTTTACTTCTGTTTGTTATGCTACATGAGATGGTGCTTTGCAAAGGTATAAACTCAGCCAAACATGTTGGTAGTCATCCTGCAATTAAGTCATTAACAATAAAAATGGCAGGTAATCTGACACAGTTCTTCTCCTGGTACGTCTTGATTAGATCCAGAAATTGATACCACTGCTTAATTTTAAAAACTGTGCTTCAATGATTATGATTAAAAGCATTGAAAAAAAAGTTTTAAAAAATTTTAAATAGAAGATCTACAAGGCAATGTTAACTAAGATGCAAATTCTGAAGTATTATCCAGAACATTTAAGTTTTCAATGATCCAAAGAAAATGCCACTGGCAAAATTCATTCTTTTATTCCAAAACTACTGATAGCATATCACGCACAAGACACCGTACTAGGTCCTGTGAGATATATGACAATATGAAGTGCTGCCCTCAAAGTTTTCACGTGCAGAGAGATGAGGAGCAGATACCTCTGAGATAGATTTCACCCCATTTTCTCTCCTTCCTTTGCAGAAGGGATGTTCTAACAAGCTCCTGGCTACCATCTGCAGGTGGTAGAAGCCTGAAAAGGCTGAAATATTTACTTTCCAGCCCCTTACAGAAAAACTTGCTCCACCTGACTCTCTCCTTCTAGGTTCTAGATCTGTTCTCTTCCCTCCTCCCTGCTCTCAAGTGTGTGTGGGGGAAGCAGGAGGGACGGGGGAAACCCTGGGGTATAAACTATATTCTGTGGCTTCCCCACATGCTGCCCACATCATTTAAAATGGGTGTTTTGGGGCATCTGGGTGGCTCAGTTGGTTAAGTGTCTGCCTTCAGCTCAGGTCATGATCCCAGGGTCCTGGGATCGAGTCCCACATCGGGCTCCCTGTTCAGAGGGGTGCCTGCTTCTCTCTCCCCCTCTGCTGCTCGTGCTCTCTCTCACTATCGCAAATAAATAAATATAATCCTTAAAAAGATAAAATAAAATGGTTGTTTTATTAAACTCTTCTCAGGTTTTCCTAATTTGAGTGTACCATCTGTTTGCTACTGAGACCCTGACGGATAACCCTTACAGACAGGATGGTGAAAGACTGAAGTTGTGGTGTCCTGAGCATTCCTGCTTCACTGGAAAACTGGCGCCTGGAAGCTTAGCTGGACTTTAGTTCTTTATTTATTTCCTAATGGTAGGAGTCATAGAACTTCTCAGCTCCTTTAAAGTCACCTTCTTCCAGAAAGGCCAAGTGGAGGAAAACACTCCCTATTCTTCACTGAATGTGGTCATTTTTGCGGGCAACTCCTGGGGCTACAGAATCATCTTATAACCACCCAGTGAGCTCCTGCAGAAGATGGGCAGAGCAAGAGAGAGAGGAAGCACCTGGGTCCTTGACAAGGGCAGTTAGTCACTGATTCATCCTGGCGTTGCCCTCTCTTTGGCCTTCTTGTTATAACAAATAATTGCCAACTCTTTAGCCATTTCTAGTGCAGTCTTCTGTTACTTCCAGTAGAAAGTACCCTAACAGATATAACTTCCAATTTATTGATTCACCCCTTTCTCTCCTTTTGGGGTGCACAGAATTTTATACACAGTATTGTGACGTAGTTGATTGATGGGTTGAGAGGTCTCTCTCTTCTTTGCCAGGAATGCTTTTGTTTTATGTTATGCAGGAAGCACACACTTCCTTATACTCTCACTCTTTAGAATTCAGTTTGTGCAATTTAAGAACAAATTCCCTGTGAAGGGTACCTTTTCTGGGCTTTTCAAAGTGAGTGCTCAAGAACCATCTTTGTCCCAGCAGATCCCCTTGGCCAGAGAAGTGTGTGTGTGGGTGTGTGTATGTGTGTGTGCGTGTGTGTATTATGTTTTATTTGTTTAAGCTTTTGAGTAAGATTTTATTTGCACGAAGGATGTTCTTTGCCAAAACCAAATCAAAACAAAACATCAAAACAACAAACAAAATGAGACATTGGAAACCACTTTTGGAATATCTCATGACTTTCAGCCCCATTCCATTCCCATCTGTGGTTAAATCTTGCTTTTTCCTGTGCATCAACTATTTCTTAACCACTTAAAAGTTATATGATTTATTTCTTTGCTCCAATCACTCATTCGGTTCAACCATTACTGAATACTTACTATTTGTCTAGTATTACACTTGGTGCTAGGAATACAGGGATGATAGTCTAGTTGGGGAGACAGATAAGTAGAAAGCCAGTACAATATAATAAGCATTATATAGCACCACACCACAGAATAATAATAGCCCTTTACCATGAATGAGTACTTACTGTATACCAGGCCATTCCAGGGCCTTTATATATGTATTATCTCATTCAATTTTCACAACAACCTTCGGAAGTAGATACCTTTTTATCTTCAAATTATAGCTAAGGGAATTGACAAATGTTTGAGAAATTTATTCCCTTTCCTAAATATAAGAATTCATACAGCTTCAAATATGTTGGAGCCATACACTAAATCATTCATTTAGTACTTCAGAAGTTATAAGAGGGCTATTATTCCAATAATATGATAATTTTGATATTTTGAAAAATATTTCATGTGCAAATGCCCAATAATACTGGCTAACATAATTTTGTTTTTTTCTTTTCCTTTTTCAAAATTTTAATTTTTAAATTAGCATAGAATAAAATAAACCCTGGAGTTGTTATAAATCTATGATTTTTTTATTTAAATGTTTATTTGAGAGAGAAAGTGCGAATGTGGGGCAGGGGCAGGGCAGAGGGAGAAGGAGAGAGAGAATCCCGAGCAGACTCCCCACTGAGTGTGGAGCCCCACATGGAGCTTGATCTCACAACCCTGAGATCATGACCTGAGCCTGAATCAAGAATTGGATGATGATTTACTCCTATGTTTTCTCCTAAAAGTTTTAGTTTTTGTTTTATATTTAGATCTATGATCTATTAAGAGTTAATTTTTTACAAGGGATGAAGTTTAAGTCAAGGCCTGTTTTTACATAAGAATGTCCCAACAGTTCCAACACTATTTGTTGAGAAGACTATCATATTTCAACAAAAGTGCATTTACACTATTGTGAAAAATCAGTTGAACTTTTTATATAGGTCTATTTCTGGACTCTGTATTCTGTTCCACTGATGTATGTGTCCATCCCTTCTTTGCTTATATCACATTCTCCTGATTGCTACAGATTTATGGTTAAGTCAAACTCAGATAGTACAATTCTTCCAAATTCTTTACTCTTCTTTTTCAAAATTATTTTGACTATCTTTGTTCCTTTGCTTTTCCATATATATCTTAGAATCAGCTTGCCTATATCTATAGAACATCCAATTGGTAGTTTGATTGGAATTGCATTGATTCTACAGATCATTTTTCATGTTTACTATAATGAATTTCCCAATCGATGAACATTGTATGCACCTCCACTTCCTTAAGTGCTCATTGATTTCTTTCATTAGTGTTTGGCAGTGTTTTTCAGAACACCTTAGTGAGTTTAATTTGTGTTGTTGATCACTATCCTTGAAAGAGAACTGAGTTCATCAAATGCCCTTAGGCTTGATTTACTTGTTCTTACTTTTCCAACTTCCACGATGGCCATTGTTGAGACCCTATCATATCTTACAACTTACCTACCCATAAAATGATTTTTTTAAAAAGGAAAAAAAAAAGACAAATTTACATCTTTTAATTTTACCAGGTAAAACCCAAACAATCTCAAGGCTACCTATAGCCTATCTAGGCCCATGATAGCACCACCTCTCTCAATGTAACAATCACAATCATACTTTCAAGGAAGTAAAAAGAAATAAAAATAATTTTGGTAGAATTTGCATCTCTTTGAGATCCCTAAGAATTGAGTTCACATCCAATGACCCTTCTTTAAAAAATCTTTTTTACTTCTTTCCTTTCATTTCCTTTCAGATCTCCCACTGCTTCTGAGCATTTCTTTTCCTTCATGAGCAAAATGACTCTCTACCTCACTAATAAAAGTGGCTGTGGGACTTTAATGTCTCCCCCCCATCACTGTTACCACATCCAGGACATACAGGAGACCCAGTCCTCCTGCACGCCAAAGACCCTTTATCTTCACAAGAGAAGTTTGTGGAGCCTTGGAGAAAGCATAGGTCTCCCTCTTTGACTACTTTTCTCATAAGAAATCCTTCCATGACCCTGGCAACCACTACCAGCATTTTTTCACACTTATCATAAACTAGAAACAACAGGGGAAAATTAATGTAAAACAGTGTTTTGAGTAGTGGGAAGTAGACTCTAGTAGAACAGAGTCACTGGGATTTGGAGTGACTTTGAGAAGGAAAATTCCAGAAGGAGGATAATATCACAACATATCCATCAAACCCATAAACACTTCTAAACAAAGCAGGCCACAAATACTTAACAAGTACAGAGGAGAACTGTAAAGAGGGAGATTTGGAATCTATTGTCCAAAACAACGACCAGTCTGTGATATATCCACGTGAATATATATCCATGCTAAACCCCTTTAGCTTGAATAATACATAAATTATAAGATACAAATTTTTTTATATTGAAAAGAAAATATGCAATCGAGACCTAAAAAGATGCCTTAGAAAGAAGTTATCCTGTTCAAGGCCAATCTCTTCTCCTGCCTCCTTATCACTCTTCTTTATCTTTAGCAACTGTTTCACACAACTTTTTTCTCAGCCGATAAATAGTCTCCCCCATCCTGAGGAAAATATCCTTTGGTTCTCCATCTCTCCCCATTCTGTTAAAGACACTAAGTGGCTTTAAAGAGCAGGTTATTACTTTCTTATTCATAGTTCACTCCTGCATTCATTGCAGCTTGGCAAAAGTCGTCAAGGAAGTCTTTACTGTTAGGCTCCATGGACATGTCCCAGGATATGTCTTACTGACTCCTCAGTGCATTTATTTGGTTTGTTAACTACTTTGTCCTTCTTGGTTCCCTCCTCCTTAGATCCCCATGATAGCACCACCTCTCTCAATCTTTCTGGCTTGGCCTCCCTGTGGACTTCCCCTCCTCTGCCCACCCCTTAAGTTTGATGATGCTGAAGTTCCCTCATAGAGTTCCTATGATTAGCTCATATTATTCTATGGACTTTCCCTGGTCTCTCTTCTCCATATTTAGCTAACTGTCTCCATATATTTTCAAAATTATCTTTCTAAAATTTGAGTTTGAACATATTTCTGTCCTGCTTAATCCCATTGTTCATTCATTGCTGACTATAAGTCAAAATTCATTATCCTAACCCCTAAGGTCCTCCTTCCCCTTGAAATTGCAAACTGTTTTTTTCAATGAATGTTCAGTGAGCAAATGTTTGGAGGGATGACTCGCAGATCTATGTCTCTAGCCCTGAACTTTTCTTTTCCTTGAGTTTTAAACTTGTAGACCCTGAGCTTGCTGTACAGTTACAGTTACATACTCCTCAGAACCCACAATACCCAAATTGAACTCTTTTTGCTGTTTTATCTAAGTTCCCACCTTTAGAAACTTGACAGTCATCCTTTATATTTGTTCATTCCCTGCATCACCGAATCTTACTGAATCACCTCCCAAATATTCCTTGAGTGTGTTCCAACCAACCTCTCTAGTGCCATAATTCACAGTCTTGTCTTTTTTCACCTAAACTCTCACAATAGCCCACAACTGATTCTTCTTAATTCCAACCTCACATCCTCTAGATTGTCATCAAAGGGATTATCTAAAATCTTTTTAATTTCTTCTGCTTAAAATCTTTCACTGGTGTCCTCTCTCTCTAGGATAAAATGTAAGCTCCATCATGCAACATAAAGTCATCTGTGATCTGACTCTTCTCTGTATCTCCAAACTCATCTATTTTCTGTCTCAAGGTCTAATAATTACGGCACACCTGCGAGATAACATGAATTTACCATGTTATCTCATAGCTTGAAACTTTTCCCCATGTTGTTCCATTCTGGGCCAGATTTCTACCTCTTCTTCACCCATTCAACTGCTTATCCTACAAGATTTGTATTAGGAAGATACAAATTCACCAGGAAGTTTTCCCTGATCCTCTTGGTTTGGCTATGTGTTTTCTGCGTTCCAGGAAGAAGAAATGCCTAGTGGTTGGCTCCCAACCTAAATAGGTGCTTAGCCTGGAATCATAGGTTACCAGCTCTTACAACCTTGGGCAAGTTAAAGTAATTATCACTCAGACTCAGAAATTAGTCAGTAAATGTTAGCTCTTACTGTTATCACAAGTAGTCCTCTTCTCCAGTGTAAATTTGTAGCCCACTTCCTATCCCCAAGAATCTCTAGGAAAAGTTAAAGGACTTCACTGTTTTCTGGATTGATTACTATCTTAAAAAGCCAGCAAAGAAGTGTCTGAATGAGGAAGCAATACAAATTACCCTTTTCTCCCTTTTCTTGAGACTACCTTCTTACCTAAGTTTTCTGAGGGCTGGGGGGAGGTAGGTGCAGGGACTCATTCTTCCTTATTTTTTTTGCCTTCTTTGCCTTCAGTGTGTTTACCAGGCAGGATCTCCTGCTCCTTTCCATGGGTGAGAGCTGGTGACTTCATATGTTTATGTGACCTGAAATGTCATTTATCCTATATAACATCATTATTTGCACTTTTTATTAAAAATGACCAGAGGAACAAGTTAAAACATAAAATCCATTTATGTTGAGACCAAAGACTTAAAAAAAAATCTATGTCACAGCTATAAAATTTGATTTGTTTCAGCAGCTGAATCCAAGGTTGTTGTTGTTTTTCTCTGAAATGTCTTTTATCTTCCATGTTTCAAATCCTCCCCTAAAGAAATTCTTCAGTAGAAAGGACTTAAACAAATCTAAGTTTTTATGTACAAGCCATAAGAAAGCCAGAGCCATTGGCGATTGGACCTAGAAACTAAAACACCCCTCATGTCATTGCATCCCACCCTCGCCAGTGTAAAATTAGTGTTCAGAGAGTTTTTCCAGCCCTCACTCCAGATCCTTTTTCTATTTTTCAGATCCATTTTTAATGACCCAAATTATGGGATTTGGATAACTTCCTTTGGCGACTCTTTTCAGAATATAGCCGACTTCACCATTAGGCAACATCTCCTGATATTTAAACTAATTGTTTTGTTTAGTCAGCTTCATCTCACTTGTCTGGGTCACATTGTACCAATTTAATTCTGTTAGATATTTGAGCTCTTAAGTCTGAAAATTCCTCCATCACATTATATGTCCATGTATACCTCTTGTTTTGAGTTTGATGATGCCATATTAAACCACGGCAATTTGAAATGTTTGGGAATGAGTGGTTTTGGATAGCTGGTCCTTCTGGCATCAATTCTTCTTTATTTGTATATTTACATCCCACATTTTATATAAAACACGTTCTAAAATATGATAGGTACATGCTGCCCTCACTTACTTTTTTACGTTGAGGTAAAAATTCACATCACATAGAACTAACCATTTTAAAGTACAATTTAGTAGTATTTAATACATTCAAATGTTGTGCAACCATTACCTCTATCTGGTTCTGAAGAATTTTCATCACTCCAAAAGGAGCCCCAATAGCCAGTAGTTCCCCATTCCCTCTCCCCACAGCCTCTGAGAGCCCCTAATCTGTTTCCTTTCTATATGGATTTACCTTTTTTGGATATTTAATATTGCTCTAACTTTATCACTTCAAAGAGTAGTAATGCCTTATTTTTGACTAGTGCTCTGATTTTTAGGAATTTCATGTGGATCACCTTATATTTTATTATTATTTCAGATATTGATATGGTTAAATAAATCCATGTTCTAATTCATTCTTAGAAGGGTGAGTTGAGGGGCATCCATGTGGCTCAGTTGGTTAAGCATCTTCGGCTCAGGTTGTGATCTCAGGGTCCTGGGATTGAGCCCCACATCAGGCTCCCTGCTCAGCGGGGAGACTGCTTCTCCCTCTGCCTCTGCCTCTCCCCCCAGTTTGTGCTCTCTCTCTCAAATAAATAAATAAAATCTTAAAAAAAAAAAAGGGTGAGTTGAGATTTTATTACCTTTGTTGTTAAAAATCTGGCTTATCAAAAAAGTGTCATTTATGTGTCTAAAAATATGAGAGATCCAGCCATTTTCATTGATTAGTCAGGTTAATTCTTCCTTCTCTCTGCACAACCTTGCAATTGGCAGATGTTTGAGACTTGTAGTTGTCTGATGATGCAAGTGTCTACAGATTGTGCCTGTGTGGTTTGACTGTACATTTAAGCAGAAGAATCCTGACCTCTGTATATAAACTAAGTACAGTGATTCTGATTCTTCACTCTACCACTGAATCCTGGAGCCCTTAAACCCTGACTCTTCCCTCTGGGAAGAAATGCATTTCAAGGCTAAATGAACTTTTGAGTGAAGATTCTTTTATTTCTGTTCATTTGCTTGAAAGGGTAATAGGCAGACATGTCTACTTGTTATTTTGTGTTTGTTCCCTCTTTCTATATCAGTGATGGAATCCCTGATATTTACTGACTATAGGGTCATCTTGAATAAAGAGTCTGTTACCAGCCTCCTTTCCAGCTAAATGTGGCCAGTTACCAAGTTCTGACCTGTCTGGCCAGGTGAAGTGTCATATTCAAATTATGAAAAGGGTCCTTAAAGGGAAGAGCATGCCCCTTTTTTGCTCTTCTGGCTGGAAGGTAGACAAGGCTCCTGTTGGGCTACTGGTTAAAAGAAGTCTTATTCCATAGCACCCAGAGCAACATACCATCTCTAGACTTTCTTTTGAGGAAGATACATTTTAAAACCATATAGTAACTATTTTGAGTTTTCTGTCACATGTAGCCAAATCTAATCTTCCCTAACACAATTCTCAATATAGGCAGATTCCACCAAAACCTTGAAGTCTTTCTCTCATCCAATCTTGAGTAGCCCCATTCTCAGAGGAAAATATCTTTTTTTAAAAATTTTATTTATTTCAGTGAGAGAGAGAGAAAGAGAGCGAGCACAGGGGAAGGGACAAAAGAAGAGGGAGAGAGAAATTCAAGCAGATTTTGCACTGAGCACGGAGCCCGACGCTGGGCTCGATCCCACGACCCTGAGATCAGACCTGAACTGAAACCAAGAGTCGGATACTGAATGGACTGTGTCACCCAGGCGCCCCTCAGAGGAAAATATCTTATATGAGAATGTTATTGTAGAATAGATTCAATGTCCGTATTTCCTTTGAAAATTTACCTATTTCCATTAAAATATTTGTGTTTCTGATTATTGCTATTACCAGTAGCATAAATATTATTTTTTAGGAGAAGTAGAGTTTTACAGAAAAGAATCACAGAATTTCCAAAAAACCCAAGAAACTATTCAGTCTGGTTGCAAGCTGGGATCCCAGAACGTTGATATCTCAGAAGACTAATATGAGAGTTGTGGAAGGGCTTTTTTAAAAGAAATTCTCCCATTTCTATTATTGTTGCCATCAAAATCATTTACAGTGTAACTAAGAGAAAGTAATTTGTTTTTAATAGTAAGACTGGTATCTCATGTTGAGTAAAAAGTCTAAAGAAGAAAATGACTTTATTATCATAAAAACAGGTGTATTAAAATTTTTTTTTATTAAGACTATTTTCTCATAGCAGTTTAAGGCTCACAGCAAAACTGAGGTGAAGACAGAGATTTTCCCTATACTCCCTGCTCCCACAAATGCATAGCCTCCCCCACTATCAGCAGCCCCCAGAGAGTCACAACTGATGAACCTATACTTACACATCATAATCACCCCAAATCCATAGCTCATATTGGGCTTCAGTCTTGGTGTTGTACGTTCTATGGATTTGGACAAATGTATAATGACATATCCATCATTATAGCACCCTACAGAGTAATTTCAATGCCCTAAAAATCCTCTGTGTTCTACCTATCTATCTCCCCCTCCCCCCAGCCCTTGGCAGTCACTGAACTTTTTATTGTCTCCATAGTTTTGCCCTTTCCAAAATGTCCTATCATTGGAATTATACAGTATGTAGCCTTTTTCAGATTGGCTTCTTCTACTTAATAATATGTATTTAAGCTTCCCTCCCATCTTTTCATGGCTCGATAGCTCATGTCTTTTAATATCTGAATAACATTCCATTGTCTGGATGGACACAGTTTATTTATCTATTCACCTCCTGAAAGGCATCTTGGTTGCTTCTGTGTTTTGGCAGTTGTGAATGAAGCTGCTATGAACATCTGTGTGCAGGGTTTTGTGGGGACATATGTTTTCAGCTCTTTTGGGTAAATACCAAAGAGCATGACTGTTGCATCATATGGTAAGAATATATTTAATTTTGTATGAAACTGCCAAGCTGTCCTACAAAGTGGCTGTGCCATTTTCCATTTCTCCAAGCAATGAATTAAAGTTCCTATTGCTCCACATCATCGCTGCATTTGTGTTGTCAGTGTTCCAGATTTTGGCCATTTTAGTAAGTGTGTGGTGGTAAAGCAGTTGTTTTTTAAGACAAATATTTCCCAGCATAAAGCATATGCAGGAGAATATTTTAAATGTTAAAAGGTTGATGAACCACTTATCTCTACTCCTTCAAGATTTTTAACCATTTCTGTGATTTTAGAAAGCCACTAGAACAACAATAATATTAAATAGAGGTCGGCATCTTTCTAATGTTAAAAAGCAAAGAGAAGGCAGAGCACTGAAGAGCTGGCTACATTGATTCTTACCTTTTTCTTACTTCATCATGGGGCAAACAATTATCAAGGTATGGATGGAACATACCTTAGCCAGCAGCTTACTGTAAAGTCCATGAAAATTATGTTCACTTTGGATAAAAGTTTCACGCATTTATTTCACTCTAGGACTAGTTTCATATTTTATTAGTCCAGAGTTCAGATAACTCCCTCCCTTTAATTTGTGACAAGGATGGGCAATTACACATATACATGTATATTTTGTACATATAGTTGCATCAGTATTCATCATTTCTGCCCTTTCCTTGAAACGGTGGAAGTTCCATCTTTCCATACTTGATGGGCTCCTGAGACTGTAGTATGAGGTTAGGGATTAATAGCTGTATAGACACTGAAAGGACAGAGAACTGGTGTGAGAAGGAAACAATTATATTTACGAGGTGAAAAGGACAAGAAAAATAAGAGAAGCTACATGAGCTGAGCTGGAGGCAGAGTGTGAGGGGAGTTTCAGAGAGAGGAGAGAAATTATTGGGGTCAGTGATATATAATAGTTATACATGTTCAAATATGCTCAAATTTAGATATTTTAGATTACAGGAAAAATTAATGCAAATATTCTTCCCAAACCCTGAAATTTGCAACATGAAAAATGGAAACGATTATGAATTATAAATTCTTTTCTATTGTTAATGTAATAGTTTTGATAATTGCACTAAACCCACAATATGTTTTCATACTGCTCTAATTAACTTAAGACCAATGGGGAAGAAGAAAAAGATCCTCAAGTTGGAGGGACAATTCCTTGTTTCCACCATCTCTCTCTAAGAGGTCAACAGGATTGTTGCTCAGTGTTTGCTTGGGCAGCTGAGGTCACACAGGGCAAGGTACCACATAACAAAAGACAAGTCCATTATTTTTGGCTCATTGTTTACGAATATGGATTCTCAAGAGCTCAACATAAGAAAAACACTATTTGGTAGTGAAGCAGAAGAATATAAGACCTGGCTTTCAGAAAGACTGCTTTGACTGTTTTGATGTTCCTGAGTCTATTATTATTCTGTGTGGTTATCCCTGGGAAAAAAGCAATGATATCCATGAAGATGGAGAGGTTGGACGGGTGGGTGAGTGGTGGGGAAATGGGATGGAATGTGAATACCACAAAAACAAATCTAGTCATAATTACTTCCTGTGAATTCTAGAAAGCAGCTTCAGTTATCATCAATATGGAACTCTGGACAAAAACATTTGACACCAGACTCTTGTCTGTTTCCTTTAAAAAAAAGTCAACCCTGGGGAGGGGGGTGGGGGGATGGGTTAGCCTGGTGATGGGTATTAAAGAGGGCACATTCTGTGTGGAGAACTGGGTGTTATTGTTTGTGATTCATTGTTTGTGAATCATGGAACACTACATCAAAAGCTAATGATGTAATGTATGGTGATTAACATAACAATAAAAAATTAAAAAAACTAATGATGTAATGTATGGTGATTAACATAACATAATAAAATTTAAAAAAAAGCCAACTCACATTTCTCTGATTCCTTTTGATTCACTCCCACTGAAAAAGACCCAGAATTCGATATAAAACAAAGACATTTTTCCCTGAAACAGCACTTTGACACTTGAACAAATAGACAATAGAGCTGATTCACTTTAAAAATAAAATAAAATAAAGCAAAAACAGCAAAACCCAACTCCCACTGCAAAATCATTTGTGTGCTTTCCCACCCAAAGCTGTCAGAGTCAATCCTTAACCTAAAAGGTGAAATAATACAGTTCAAAAGTCTATCAGATTTCTAAATCACATCCACCTCCAGCCTAGATATAAAAGCTGATAAAAGCTAACAACCAGGAAACTATCTGCAGCTGTTTAACTTCATTGTATTCAAATTAGTCATTTCACAAGAAGTTAAGATCATCTACAATGCCATCCATTTCCAGTTCCCTCCTCTGCCCCACAGGACCTCTCAGTTCTTTTAGAGATAGCAGTAGACATTTTCCTGACCAGAGAAGTCAGGGAGAACATAATCTTTCTGAGAGCTGATTATATCCTTAGATTAACTGCAGAAAGGATTACAATGGATTTCACTTAGTTCGGTACCCCCCTCCCCGCTCCCCTCTTCTTTTTTAAACTTAATTTGTATTACATTCATGTTTCTAGGCATGTTAAAAAATTGCAGAGAATTCAGCAGATCATTTTTCCAGAACACTAGGCTCTGCTAACATGGAGGGTGTGGAGTGGTAAATAAAGAACTTGAAAGGCAAAACAAAACAAAACAAAACAAAGGCAGCCACATATCTGGTGTTCATCAATTTCAAGAGCCATTAAGCAATATGCACTGCATCCTTCTTACTGTCATCCCCTCTGTGTGTTTCACAGACTACTGGGGGGTAGGTTTCTCTCATTAGATAGAAAGTCAAACTATACTCCTGTTATCTTCATTTATATTTTTCAAGATTTATATATGTCCTAGCTCATTTTTTAAAAAAAACATTAACTCACCCCATGAATGAACTTTTTTCTTGTGCTTAAGATTTTCTTAAAGATAGATAAGATATTGATTGATATTTAGTGGTTAGAACAGTACTGTCATTGTGCTGAGAAAGAAAATAATGGAGTGGAGGTAAAGGAGAGTCTATTGACTTTTGAATATTTAGGGCCTTTTTTTTTCTTTCTTTCTTTCTTTCTTTCTTTCTTTCTTTCTTTCTTTCTTTCTTTCTTTCTTTCTTTCTTTCTTTCTTTCTTTCTTCTTTCTTTCTTTCTTCCTTCCTTTCTTTCTTTC
>NW_027397064.1:20049502-20119947 GCF_003265705.2 Callorhinus ursinus
GGCTTGATCCCATGACCCTGAGATCATGCCCTGAGCTGAAATCAAGAGTCTGATGGTCAGCCCACAGAGCCACCCAGACACCCTGAGTATTTAGGATTTTTAAACCAAAGGCACATTGTTCAAGATTTGCAAATAAATTTGGACTGTACTTATAGAGAATGCTTTAAATATAAGATGATGTTTTGACCATTCGGCTAGGATCTGGAAGCCCTTCCCAGTGACCGGCACTCCAGGAAACAGGTTTGGCTGGATTCTGAACATCCCTCTCTGCTTTCCACCTGACTCAGAGCTGGGTCTACTCTATCAGGTCTGAGATTATCAAGAGTTACCTGGAGAAGGCCAGAGGGTCTCACACAAAACTGGACCCTGTCTTCTATTTGTAGATCACCAGATGACCTCCTCCAAAAGAGAGGACAAAGAAAGGAGCAAGGAGCTAAGGCACCTCGTAGGGACAGTGATTTTATGTGTCTTATTAATTATTACATTCTCAGTGGCAAGGAGGACATGCCTTAGGAGGACACAGTAGGCATGCCATAAATGTTTGTTAAACAAATAAACTTAATCCTCACAGTAATACTGACAGCAATGAATTAACCCCAATTTACTGAGGAAGCTCAGACAGGAAAGTGGAAAAACCGGGATTTGAACCTAGGGCTAGATCTTTCCACTATATTACATGATTTCCTGGAAAGTCCTCTCCCCCAACAAATTCAAGTCATTCCAAGAGACTTCTTGAATACAGATATTTTCCTTTGCCACAGCTTTAAGTGATCTCTGTGCAAAAATTCGCAGAAGGTCCACCGTAAGCTAAAGCAGCCAACCAAATGATCTAGGCTTTAATAGATATTTTAGGAAGCATCCAGCTCAACTTCCCAACCAAAGAGGAAGAAAATGTATATTACTTTCTACAATGCCTGGCACATGCTAAGTGCTTAGTAAGCATTAATTCCTCACAATGCAAGAAGCTCATGGTAGGCTGAGGTCCCAGTCTTGGCCAGAACACTTTCATTTGCTATATTATAACTTTATGAGATATTGTATTTTGATAAAGAACAGTTCCCCCTTGAAATGTAAACAATCATGAAATCAGTGATTTTGTTTTGTTCACTGATGCACACTCCTAGTGCCAGAATAGGGCCTTTTCTGTGGTAGGTACCAAAAAAAAATCTACGTTTTGAATATATGATGAGTGTGTGAGTAGTTGTTGAAAGGTTTTAGAAACAGTAATTGCTAAAGAAATCCAGAGGAGTAGCTGGTACCCCAGCATGGCTGGTGGCCCCCCATGGAATCATTTGAAGTTATGTGATACTGTGGTAGATGAATGGTTCTCAAGCTGTGGTCTGGGCTCTGCATAAGAGTGTCCATGATCTGGTCCAAATGACAGGTGTAGGATGAACTCATAAGGAAAGGTTGGGAAACTCACCAACCACAAGATGGACTGTGGTCTCCCCCCTTCTCTTGCTACTCCTCTTCCTCCGCCCTCACATCCCCTACTCCATAGAGAACCCAGGTTTGTACCCCATCACCCTTACCTCTGCAGCATGAAATGAAATGAAATCAGGTCATCAAGGGATCCAGAAGATGAAAATTGAGAAGAAAAATCTATTTTAATTGGTCATATGCCCCGGGGGGGGGCGGAGGAAGAGGGGGTGTTGGTGCTTTTGGCAGCTGATTCTTAAATGAGGAAACAAATGGGGAAAATCTTAAACAATTAATACCTTTGAACTTTAAAAAAGAAATCGAATAGCTTTGTGTTATCTTCTGTAACCTTTATAAATCCTTCACTGAGGGTGTTTCCTACAGAATCTCTGAAAAACATTATATCACATGACACTACCACCAGATTTCATAGTTAAAGAAGAAATTGAGCCTGGGTGGCTCAGTTGGTTAAGCTTAAGCATGTGGCTCTTGATTTGGGCTCAGGTCATGATCTCAGGGTCCTGGGATCGAGCCCCACATCAGCTCCCCAGTCAGTGGGAAGTCTGCTTGTCTCCCTTTCCCTCTGCCCCTCCCCCCTTGCTCTCTCTGTCTATCTCAAATAAATAAATAAATCTTAAAAAAAAAAAAAAAGAAGGAAAGCATCTTTCGAGGTGTAGTACACTCCAAGCCCACCCCAGCCCCAATTCCGTGTTTTTGCTCACAAAATGTTGACTGTGTCCCTTGGATATTTGTTGATCAAAGTTCCAGCCATTCTGCTGAAAGGGTGTTCTGTTCTGTTTTCAAAGTGATTATTAAGCCACTTTAAAAACACTTTAACTTGTGGGTTTGCCTCACTCTAGTTGAGTCCAAATTTCACAATCATATAATGAAGCAAGCCCTATGGTACTGTCTACGACATCCTAATTTATCAGGAAAACACAATCTTGCACATCTTTTCCAAGTGCCTCCCCCCACCACTATAGCCATACCTGGTGCTGTCTTGTCTTTTTTTCTGGCTTGGTGTGTGCCCTGGGTTCCAGCACTGAAGGCTCACTGCATCAAACCTACAAGGCTGCAAATCTCCTTTACCACTTTCCTACTAGCCTGCCCCCTTTTCCTGCTCTCAGCCTTCAGACACTTCTGTGCTCTTGGGAGTAATCAAGGTTTTATTGTAAAAATGTATCTGAATCCCCCAAAGAACTCTGAAATATTTGTATCATTTTTTCTGTCTGCTTTAACGGGTATTTTGTCTGAATTGTGAGCATGGGAAACATAAAAAGAAAAAATTAAAAAGAAATATGTAGACTGTAAGACTCAGTAAGAAAACCATGAACAATGTTTCAGTGATTAAACCATGAATAAAGAACACATTTAACCAATCTGCTATTTTCTTTATGACTTACTCCTATTGGAATGACTGAACATTTATTTAGATTTTAGATATGATCTTCACGTAGTTTAAGCACTGGACTATTTTACTTTAGAATTATTTGACCAATTTTAAAAGGTACTTAATCATATTAAAAATGTATTTTAAAAGAGATCACCAACCATTTCTTTCAGAAACATCAATTTCCCAAGTTTTCCTGACTATTTATGGCCCACAAAGTGCAAAGGGCCTTGGTTTCCATGCATGATTCTGATATACTTTATAAAAGTGAATTTGGGAATTTCCAGATTATTGTTCTTAGCTAACTTCTGTCAGTGATAAAAGAATCCAATGGCCCATATTGTATTAATGGAGGACAGAAATATCTACTCTACCCGGTATTTTAAAGAACAGTTGCTAAGCACAGAATGAAACAGAAAGAGAACCAAGTCTTGGGAAAGGCACTTGACCCCTCTGGGTTTAGGAGATATCCAAGAGGTTAGACTTCACACTGGATCATTCGTATTCTTTCACTTTTTGCCACACGTGCATAAAAAAGGTTTACCTGATGAATTCCGCGCCCCCCCCAACTCTCAGAAACATTGAGCTAAATGAATTTTAATGTTCACTTCTTGCATCTTTGGTTTTCCTTTTTAAAGTTCCTTTCTGTGGAGCTGTGGGATCTATTTAATGAAGCAGCAATACCTCTCCTTAGCTTTGACCGGAAAAGGTAAACACCTATTCCTGCATAATCAAAAGCCGTTTTTATGGCGTTTATCTCATATTCAGAGAAAATAGATGTCAAGTGGCAGAACAAAATAAGTTGTGTATCAAAGTGAAAGTCTTCGTTCTTTTGTCTATTCGAAAAAGGCACCTATTCTTCAGCTGATGGATTTCTAAGAATTCCGATTAGTTTTATTCCTGTCTTCATGTTGAGTTTGATCTTACTTAGCATGTGAATGCAGTTCCTCCTCTCTCCCTTTTCTTGATATTATTTGTGGCTCACAATCCTTCGGGTTTCTTTCTCACCGCATCTTAGATCCTTATGATTTCTGAACACTCTTTTAATGTTTGAATTTGAATGTTGACATGTTTCTGTGAAGAAAGGAAGTGATCACCGTGAGCCATCGGATATATTTTTAAGAAGAAATCTGGAAGTCTAGAAAGGAAATTACGAGAACGCCGAAAACCCAGAGAGATATCCTACAGGAAACCAAAATTTAAAAAGGAGGCTGTAAGAAAACCTCAGACATTCTATAAGTTTTGCATGACACCCAAGAGTTCTATTTTTTTTTTTTCATTTTTGGCTCACCCATCTGTTATTTTGATTTATTAAAATTTTTTTTTGGCAACACTGTTGACATGCTGTCTTTTAGCCCTTTCTGGAAATAGAAGCTTTTTCTAATTTCCCTTAAAGCATGAGTCATTGGATGGAAGTCCATCAGGATAGGACAGGGGAGAGGAAGGAGGTGGGAATGAAAAGAGGGCTAGTCACTCAGCGCCGCCTCACATACTGGAGGTGAGCCACGCGGATGTGCTCCTGCTTGGGGTTCTTGTGAATAAGCGGCAGGTTTTCCTAAGGGTAGCTCTGTCCTAAGGAACACACATTCTCCTGTCTCGGCCCTACTGAGAAAAAAAAAAAGGTAAAGGTTAAAAATGTCCTCTGTTCAGTTTTTAGTAAAACGAACTTCGTACAATTCAGTTGTATGATAATTTTAGGAGTACAAAAAGAAAGAAGTGGTACTATCTAGACACTGTATAAACAGAAGTTATTCTGCAACCACATGCAACCCACCCTATCAGAGGCTGACTTGATTAGACTGCAGTGGGACCTGGGTGTGGATTTCTTTCTAAACCCAAGGCGATTTTCAGGTATAACTAAGTTTGGGAACCATAGATGTAGAATGAAGAGCTAATTCTTAACTGTTTATTTTCATTTTAACCAGGGTTATTAAAGTATAGCTTTTTAAATAATGTGGTGTTATGCCAATATTTCTTTAACCATTTTCAACCTATTCTGCAAATAACACCATATAAAGGCTTCATCAATTTAGATTATTTTTTAAAAAAATGTTTTAATAAACAACCCTGACTACCCCATCTTCTAATTCTGTCAAATCCTACTTACTCTATTCTCTTCTTCCAACTGAGCTTAGCATTCTGGGCTGATAGCATCTAAAAGAAAAATAAACCTGTGGAGAGAGAAGTATTACAAAGAAAATAAAATTCCTATTTCATACCCTGGATAAATAAATCAATTAACTTGAAGTATGGCTTAATTCCTTGCTTGATAAAGGGTATCTCCCTAATGCTAATACAAACATAATATTTATTAATAAAATATAAGAAATAGTGACTTTGAATTCAGCAGTAAGACAAGGATGCTTGTTGTCAATACTTCCATTCAACATTGTTAAGAGATCACAGTTGTCAGAGTAAGGCAAGAAGAACAAGTTATAAATAATGGAAAGAAAGAAATAAAGCTGACAATATTCATAGATGCTACACAAGAAAATCTATGAGGAACTTCAGACAAATTATTCGGGTTAATTACAGCGTACAACAAGTTTGCAGGATATATCAAGATACAAACAATCATTACCTTCCTTGATATTGGTGACAAACAGGGAAATTTCAATTCTTAAAAACTGACATTTATAATAGCTGCAAAACCCCAAACAACTTATGGCCAAATGTAACAAAATTTGGGCTAGACATTTATGAATAAACTTACAAAACTTTATTTAAAGATAATTACTGGGACTCCTGGGTGGCTCAGTTGTTAAGTGTCTGCCTTTGGCTCAGGTCATGATCCCAGGGTCCTGGGATCAAGACCCGCATCAGGCTGCCTGCTCCGCGGGAAGCCTGCTTCTCCCTCTCCCACTCCCCCTGCTTGTGTTCCTTCTCTTGCTGTCTCTCTCTCTGTCAAATAAATAAATAAAATCCTTAAAAAAATAAGATAATTATAAAGACTGCAATAAATGGAGAGAAAAAACATTTATAGAAACACATCATATTACAAAGATGTTGTTTTCTTCCCTAATTAATTTATGAATTCAGTGCACTGTCAATAAAAATTCTGTAAAGAATATGCGATAAATGAATTCAAAATGTATATAAAATAACAAAGGTACAATGAAAGTCAAGCCAATTTTGAAGAAGAACATATTAGAAAAGGAACTTGTCCCAATATAAGTAAAAAATTATTATAAAAGTAGAGCAGTTAAAATGTTGTGTAACTATCAGAGAAAAATATACTAATAGAATAGAAATATATGACAAAGTGGCATTGCTAATTGGTGGTAAAAAAGATATACTATCCAATGCATGATACTGGGACAACTGGTTGTCTCTCTGGAACAAAATTCAACGGAATCATTACTATCCATACAAATCAATTGCAGATAGAGTCTCCTGGGTGCCTTAGTTGGTTAAGTGTCTGCCTTCAGCTCAGGTCATGATCCCAGGGACCTGGGAGTCCTGGGATCGAGCCCTGTGTGGGGCTCCCTACTCAGCAGGGAACCTGCTTCTCCCTCTCCCTCTGCCCCTCCCCCTGCTCCTGCTCTCTCTCAAAAAAATAAATAATTTTTAAATTTATATATTATTTAATATATGAATAATGTATAAATAATAAATAATATTTTATTATATTTATTTTTATTATTTAGAAAAAAGATACGAAAAGGTGATTCATAGAAGAGAAAAACCATCGAAATAGACAATAAATGTACAGAAATATTCTCAATACAAATCAGAGAAATACCAATGAGATGTTATCTTACATCCATCAGATTGGCGAAAATTAATTTTGACAGTGAAAAATGTGGCATGTAGAAAGAAAAAGATATATAGCAGTTAAAACAAATAAATTATAACCATGGTTTTTAGTTTGGGAGGTGAGGAATAATTTTGTCCCCACAAAGAACAGCTGGCAATGTCCGGAGACATTTTTGTTGTCACACTGGGCTGGGGATGCAGAGGTGCATATTACTGGCATCTAGGGCTGTTGTTTCACAATAGAGAATTCTTTTGCCCAAAATGTCAATAATGCTGAGCTTGAGAAACCCAGAATTAGAGCTACAATCACCATGGATTATTATCATAAAAAGTAAAGATGATTTATCAATTTTTTTCCATTATATGTTTTTGGGGTTGTATTTAGGAACTTTTTGTCTAGCCCAAAGTCTCATATTTTCTTCTAAACATTTTAGCTTTACATTTTTGAATTTCACTCAGTTCAAAATATTTGTTAATTTCCCTTGAAACTTTCATTTTGACTCATGTGTTACCTCAACCCATGGATTTAAATTCCAAAATGTCTGAATATTTGGAAAATTTACAAATATATTTCTATTTTATTTCCAGTTTACTTTGGTTATGGAGGGAGAACATACCTTAAATTTTTAAAAATGTATCAAGTTTTGTTTTAAGGCCCATGATATGATCTATCTTAACAAATGGTTCATGTGTGAAAAAAATGTGTATTTTGTTGTTGTTGGGTAGAGTGCTTGGCAATTGTGATTTAGATCAAGCTGGTAGATGGTGTTGAGTCTTCTGCACATTGCTGATTTTATGTATACTTATTCTATTGATTGCTGAGAGAAGAGTATTGAAGTCTCCAAATATATTTGTGGGCATATCTATTTCTCTTTGCACTTCTATCCATTTTTGTTTTATGCATTGTGAAGTTCTATTGTTAGGTACAAACACATTTAGGACTGTTATGTCTTCTTGGTGATGGACCATTTTGTCATTATTTAATGTTCCTCTTTATCCCTGAAATATTCCTGATTCTGCAGTCTACTCTGATATTAATACAGCCCCTCCACAGGGCGCCTGGGTGGCTCAGTCAGTTAAGCATCTGCCTTTGGCTCAGGTCATGATCTCAGGGTCCTCCCATTGGGCTCCCTGCTCAGCAGGGAGTCTGTTTCTCCCTCTTCCTCTGTGTGCTCTTTCTCTCTCTCAAATTAATTAATTAATTAAGAAATATTGTAGCCCCATGGGCGCCTGGGTGGCTCAGTTGGTTAAGCGACTGCCTTCGGCTCAGGTCATGATCCTGGAGCCCCAGGATCGAGTCCCGCATCGGGCTCCGAGTCTGCTCCCTCTGACCCAACCCCCTCTGATGCTCTCTCTCTCTCTCTCATTCTCTCTCTCAAATAAATAAATAAAATCTTTAAAAGAAAATATTGTAGCCCCTCCAGCTTTCCTCTGATTAGCATTCATATTGTATTTCCTGTTCCATCTTTTTACTTTTAACTTATTTGAATCGTTATATTTAAAATGTGTTTCTAATAGAATAATGTTTGATCTTTTTCTTAAATCCAATTTGACAATCTGTGCCTTTTAATTGGTGTTGGAATCATTTATGTATTATAGATACGGTTGAATTTAGGTCTACCCTATGATTGTTTTCTCTTTGCTCCCTTTGGTTTTTTTCCACTTTTACCGCTTCCTGATTTTTTGGGGATTACAAGAATATTTTTAGTATTCCATTACAACTTATTAATTGGTCTTTTGAGAATATCACTTTGTATTAATTTTTAGTTGTTGATCAAAAAAATTGCAATATATATACCTCACTTTCCAAAGTTTACTTAAAATTAATATTTTACCATCTCAAGTAAAATGTAGAAGCCTTGCAACCATACAAATTCTTAAGATACTTCCCCAAGATATTTACCATTTGAGATGTTTTTATCTCATTCCTGAAGTTCCAAGCTTCTCTTTGTTATCACTTCTTTTCAGGCTGGAAAACTTCCTGCAGCATTTTTTTAACATGTCTGCTGATGATGAATTCTTAGTTTTCTTTCATCTGAGGTCTTTATTTTGCTTTCATTCCTGAGGATATTTTCAGGGCTGACAGTTCTTTTCTTTCAACACTATAAAGATGTCGCACTCTCTTCTGGCTTCCAAAGTGTCTAGATATGGGAGGCCATCTTTCAAATAGTTTTCCCCATATGTAATGTATCATTTTTCTCCCCTCTGGCTGCTTTCACACTTATTTCTTTATCTTTGGTTTTCAAAAGTTTGAATTTGATGTGTCTGGGCATGACTTTCTATGAATTTATCCTGTTTGGGATTTGCTGGGCTTCTTAAATCTGTAAATGTATGACTTTTACCATATTTGGGCAATTTTTAGTCATTATTTATTCAATATTTTTTCAGCATCAATAACATTCTCTTTGTTAATTGGGACTCCAGTGACACAAATGTTAGATATTTTCCTAATGATTTCTGAGGCTGTGTTTATTTTTTAAAGTTTTTTTCCTGCCATTCTTGGATAATTTGGATAAATTGAATAATTTATATTGATTTATCTATAAGTTTGCTGACTCCTTTATTATCTCCATCATACTACTGAGCCTGCCCAGTGAATTGTTTAAAATGTTATGTTTCTTCCATTCTAAAATTTTCATTTGCTTCTTTTTTTAAAGTTTCTATTTTTCTGCTGTGAGCTTCTGTTTTTCCATATCTCATTAATGTCTACTTTTATCTTATGGGAGATGGTTAATAATGGTGGCTTAAAATCTTTGTTTAAAAATGTGCTTAAGGCTTTTATTTCTGAATCATGGATTTTACTGTATCTTGAACGTTTTCCTGAATCTTTAGTTTTCTGGTCTATTTCTTTTTTAGAAAGTGAGTATCCAGACAAAATCATTTCCTGTGATATTCTTGGATGTTCTAGGATCACCAGCCAAGTAAAATGACAGAACAATGGTCAGGACTTCTATGTAGGACTTAAGTTATATATTCAGACCTATATGTTAATCTGCATTTCCACATTGGGAAATGCACACCAGAACATCAACTGTTTATCCTATTATCACCATAAACCCCCAGATATGACTATTTATCTCTTCTTCTTTCTTACTGTTGTTCAGCTCTTGGTTGTTAAGTATTTAACACTAACTTGTAATTACCTACCCCTTCCCCTACTTCTTTCAGCTCCTCTCAACCTCCATATCTCCAATTCTTCAATAGTTTCATGAGTATTAAAGAGCTCCTTATTTACACCAGTGCTACTCAAAGTCACTAGCAATGTCCAGCATCACCTAGGAACTTACTAGAAATGTAAATTCCCAGGTCCCCTACTCACACCTATTGAGTTAGAAACTCTGGGGGTTGGACCCAGGAATCATTTTGAACAAGATCTCTCAATCATTCTGTGTGTTAAAGTTTGAGAAGCACTGGTCTAGGTGACAAATTCCTTAAGCTAATTTGAATAGCTGAGAAAACAATGGGGAGCTGATAAAATTTAGCAAATGGAAGAGGAGGCAGAGTTGCTATCAAAGACAGAACAGAGAGTGGTCAGACAGACAGCTCTCAAACAACCAAGAACGGGCATGGAGGGAGCTGAAAAGTCAGTGGGGATGATCCTAAGAGTGGCTATCAGATCTTTTGAGGTTTCAGATAGTACAGAGATAAGGGCAAAAGAACATGTTCATAGATTATTTCAGGCAGTTATAGGAATATATGCATTATCAACTCTACATTGTTGTTGTAGAGTAAGAAAGTGGGGAGAATTCTTTTTTTTTTTTTTTGGTATTTTGATAAGTAAGCCAAATCCCTAAAATGACTTGACCACCATGTCATATTAGTAGTAGAAGTTGAACCTATAGTTGAGGTTGGGGCCCGTTACACCATTCTGTGATTTTAGTAATTGGTAGGTGAGCCTAGACAAGTCTTACTGTGAGCAGTTCATCACCAACACTAATGACTCAGAAGACTGGGTAAGGGCGCCTGGGTGGCTCAGTTGTTGAGCGTCTGCCTTTGGCTCGGGTCATGATCCCAGGGTCCTGGGATCGAGCCCTGCATCGGGCTCTCTGCTCCACAGGAAGCCTGCTTCTCCCTCTCCCACTCCCCCTGCTTGTGTTCCCTCTCTTGCTGTGTTTCTCTCTGTCAAATAAATAAATAAAATCTTAAAAAAAAAAAAGACTGGGTAATAGGACATTACTTTATTCACCCAAGAATACCTTCCTTTTTACCAAACTTTCAGAAACAATGACTGAACAAATGGTATTTGCAGAGACTGATTACTTGTTCAGACAATGTGAGTCCTGGGGGAGGTGAGTCTTCAAAAATTCCCCTTATGCACTCAGCACTTTTAAAAGTGCCTGTTTGCTAGAGACAAAAGCTTTACTATTTTCAAAAACTAATTTGTGGTAACATTGAAAATACAGTTGTTAATCAATCCCAAATCCCTAGAGAGTATCTTAGAATGAATTTAAAGTGATTTGTCGACCCTTTGCATTGCCAACAGGAAGAATAGACTTTGACCCAAGGTGCTTGGGTATAGCCATGTTTATATAATAATTAAGACTAGGATTTGAGCTTCAGCGTTGATAGGTAGTATTAAGGTGGAGATAACAGAGTCTCTAAAGCCAAATTTTGCAGTTCAATGTAGCCTCATTTATCTTATTTTAATAGCTCCATTCATTTTGCTCTGGAAAGCATTCCCATTTGGTTTTCTCATCACGGTTTGCTGTGATATGCAAGCATAAAAAGTCTGAAAGTAAAAAGACTCTAAGAGGGGGATTTAGGAAGTCTTAAAGCAGAGAATCTCTAAAGCCAGGTTACCACCCCAGGTGTCAGGAATAAGAAGACCCTCTTGCAGTAGGAGAGGGGAAGGACCCCTCTTGCATAGGGGTCTGGAAAGGAAAGTTAGACAAGGTAACTAGTTCCTTTGATGGGTCCCGTGAATGAAGTGGGGTGGATCAGATAGTCTTTTTTTCCTAAATCTAAAATGGATAAGTAATAGGCTATCTCACTAACCTGAGGAAGCCTAGTCATGGGAAGCCAGGGACATGAGGTGGTTATTCTGGAAGATGCTCTCTACATATTCCAGATCACAGCCAAAGCACTGACTGATACGGGAGAGCAATGTCCCAGACCTCGAGGAAAAAGCTCGCACCACTGAGAAGGCAAGTAGGCTTCTGGTCTCCAATATTCTTAGGAAGGGTTGATGGTCAGAACTGAGTAGGGACACTGGAAGTAGAAGCTCAAGGCAGATGGCAGGGAAGTGGCATTTCTGTGTTTTGGTAACAACCAGGGCTTGGTAGTGAAGTGCTATTCTAGTAGGCCAACCTAGAGCCATCAGATTCTGACTGTCCAGTGGGGAACCTGAAATCATAGTCTCCCTTTTGTGTCAATCTATTCCTTCTTTTTTCTTAGAGTCTCTCTCTCTCTCTCTTTCTTTTTATGCCATATTTACTCCTGGCTAAGAGAATAGAAGGAGGCTAAAGTTCATTCCTTCAGTCTCATGGTTTGTAAGGTCTCACCTTGTTCCCATTCCTGCCTGCTTATTCAGCTCTCTTCCAAGGCCCTGCAGTTTGCACAGCACTCCATTTCCATGCAGAGTTTAGACATCTTTCTTTTCTCTCCCTTGTAAATGCAGCCTGCCCTCACCCCCACCTCCTGGCCCCCCAGAAGGAAGGAAGAACAGGCAGAAGAACTGAGAAAGCCTTAGCCAGGCCTAGGAATTCTCAATACTGTGTCTATTTCTGCCTTGGATTTTGCTGCCCTGTTAAAGCATTTATCTGAAATTTCCCATGCTTAGGTTAGCATTTGCTGGTGTAACCTGTCACTGCTTAGAGAAAAATCCACAAAAAAAGACATCATATTCAGTGCCTTTTCCTCTCCTTCCACTTTTTCTTTTTGTATAGGCAGTGCCAAAACAGCTTACAGTATCACTTCGAGAAGGAAATTTCATAGAGACCGGGTTTCATTAGCATTGAATAAAAGGAGTGCTCTGGGAAATCCTGATGTCCCTGGGAGTCATTGACATTTCTCTCTGGGCTTTGCTTCCAAAGTCAGGTCTCCCTGGGATCCTATCATGTCTAAAAAGAGGGGGGTTTCCTCCTAGGAGGATGCTGTGTGTGCCAAGCACAGAGAGAGCCCAGAGGCAGTGGAGCTCCTGAGCTGTGGGTGGACCCTGGACATTGATCAGATATCTGATCAAGTTCTCACATAGCCCCTAAAGAAGTGTTGGAAGCCAAAAAACAAAACAAAAAAAACCAAAATACAAGAAGTGTTGGAAGCATTTCCATCCACCGGCGTGTGACAGTGGTTGAGATAGTTTTCTTGACCTATCACACATCTCCTTGAATTCTTCATCACCTTCTTCACATAGAAAGGCCTTCATTTACACCTTTGCACATCTGGTGCTTTGGAGCAATTGTGTTAGGGGAAAACACTTTTTGGATGTGAAAACAAGAGAATTTCCTTAATTTGCATTGTTTTTCATATGTTTTAAAGCTTCAACTTGGAAAGTCACTTACCAGAGAGGAGTTTACATATTCCCCGAGATTAAGTTACCAGATGTGATTTTAAAGTATAATGTAAAAATAACCTGCCTGATATCAGCATTACATCTCTGACAGGAATGCTGTCAGAAAGGAGAACAGTCTTTTAGAGACACTCTCTTTAAATGTGTTTCGCTGCAACTGGTCACTGAAATTGACAGTGATTTCCTGCACGATGTAGACTTTCTCAATTTCACCTTTAATTTCTAAAATGATGTCACTTGTGGGTGAATGTGGGTCTCTGCTATAGAACTAAATGCCCTTCTGTTTCTTTTCAGTGCCTATGAATACAATCACCTACAAACACCAGCCAGACCACATCTCCCTGGACGGCTGAGATTTATTAGAAGGACAGCTCCCTGCGGTGCCAGCAAATCTTGAATCTCTGGCAAATAGACAATGTGCAGGCTGAGGAATAGCGCCATCACGAATTCACACATTCACAGTAGGTTTTGTCTCATTATCTTTTATGTCTTTGGGGATGAACATTTCTTCCCAATGCTAGTAGGTCAGACTGCCCTTAGGAACTGTGATATAAAATGAGAGTCTTAGAAAATTAGCCTTTAAAACTCTTGAAATGCTCCTCTTCCTTTTCTCCTTCCTCAACTAACTGTTTTGTTTCCCTCTGTTCTAATTGCTTAAATACATAGTTATTTTCATGGAAATTACTGTGTCTTTTAAATCATTTGGAATGATGGTTGGTTTTCTTCAGCTCCCCACTACTCAAAAACCAGAGAGGTCTTGTTTCCCAACATTTCCGTTTTCTTCTGGAAACTTCAGGAATTGAA
Source organism: Callorhinus ursinus (assembly GCF_003265705.2). Lineage (NCBI taxonomy): Eukaryota > Metazoa > Chordata > Mammalia > Carnivora > Otariidae > Callorhinus > Callorhinus ursinus. Next base: position 20,063,380 of record NW_027397064.1, read on the forward strand.
TTAGGCAAGGATTCAGAACTGAGAGATAGTAGAAGGGACTTTATGTAAACAGAAAATAAAAGGTTAGGATGAGGAAGAATCTCTATGAGAGTGAAAATAGCCAATGCCTCCAATTATATCCAACTATGTGCCCACTTCACTGAGGGGCCCTTCAGACCTTAGCTCCGTGAAAGGAAAGGGGCAGTGTTAGCATTTCCATCAACAATGTCAGGACTCTCCTAACCAGCCCCTCCTCTCCCCAGTATCTATCTCCATTATCAGTCTTCCAAGGTGTCAGAAACTCTTGATAATGCCTTTCTTTATCTTCAAAAACACAATGTAGAAAATGTTGATTTAAGGTAATGAAAATTTTTGTTGGAATGCAGATACCTCCTCTATGAGGAGTAACTTATTAAACCAGTGTGACCCTAGAAAACAATAGGTTATCAGATTGTTATACTTAGTTAACAGAATCCCACGAGAATGGGATGAAGGAAAGGTCAGCTTTGAAGAATGGGATACAGTCATTAAGGGATCACTTTGTAGGTGGTTATTTTGGAAAGATGAAAGACAGAAAGGGTAATGCTTAGAAGGAGAAGACAGAGGGAAAGGAGAATATATAAGAGACACTCATTTACTTAAAATCTGAGGGACTGCTCGTGTCAGTTTTTCATGGACAGGTGGACACATAAATGGGAGTCTTAAAGAATTCAGCATTTATGGAATTAGAAAATAGAGAACTAAAAATACTAGTTTCATGTTGCTAAGCTGGTCATGCTTTTATCTTAAATTACAAGTAGGCAGAAGGGGCTATCCTTGGCTTTTGACCTAGTGAACAGTGTGTAAACTAATCTGCAGAGACACTAGGGACACACTCCCTGACTACATTTTTCTGTAAACTGAAAGACCAAAATCTGCTTTCCTGTTTACAACTGAAAGAGAATATTGGAGAGAATTCGTGTTGGGATTGGAGAAAATTGTTTAGCTCACAGGCATCCATCTGAAGCAGTGGTAACCTTTAGTTATTATTTAATAGAATTATGCTAATGAGATAAAGTACACTTGATAATGTCTGTGGTTGCTTGTCTAATCTAAAAGATTACATGCTTTTGCCATTTAGCTATTTGTCTACAGTGAATCTTCAAAGAAAAGAGAAGAAAGTTTAAAAAAAAAGGTCCATTTTCACAGTTGTCATCAGGTTTGGTGGGAAGGAATATTAAAAAATGTCAACAAAAGTCTAATTTGGGATGATCAGCTAATTTAATATATCTATACTGTCTCTTTCCCTAATAGCCAAAATAATCCAGTGTTGGCTGTTTGACATGCTGGAAATGTCACATGTAGTCAATAGACAACAGTCATTATTATTGTGTAGTGATATGTTTTGTGAGGAAATGCTGAACAAGTAGAAAAAGGAAATGAACTGTACTTTGATAGAAAGACTAAGACAACCCAATCCACAGTAGAAATTGACAAGAACAGTCTTCTCATCAAAATCAATAAAAAGGAAAATGCATGATATTTTATTGTATACTTTGTCTAGATCATCTGAATAAGTCTGGAATTATGGAGACACTATATCTAGAAAGTTAATTTTTTTTTTTTTTTTTGGTTCGGACAAGTGGAGATATTGTAATTGAGATGGTATTAACCATGGGATTTTTCTAGAAGGCAAGAAAAGGCAGAACACCATTAATTCCATGAATTGTACACCTTGTTGAAAGCATACAATCTCTCTTTACAAAAAATATTTCCATGAAATGTGGCTCATTTCAGTTAAGCCTCTGCCTTTGGCTCAGGTCATGATCTCCAGGTTCTGGGATGGAGCCCTTGGGCTCCCTGCTCAGCAGGGAGTCTGCTTCTCTCTCTCTCTCTCTCTCCCTTTACCCCTCTTCCCTGCTCATTCTCTCTCTCAAATAAATAAATAAAAATCTTGAAAAAAAGGATGTGTCAAATTGAAAGATTTCATTGCCAGCTTGGTTTTTAGGTGGTGGATTTAAGTGTAATTTGAAAGGGAATCTTGTTAATTGCACTCTATTTGACTGGACAAATACAAAATTATGTCAAAATGAAATTGAGGCCTCATTTTCATCCAGCAATTTGTGATTTCTATTTTTTAAAAATATCAAAATTGAAATGACTATCATTAGCTAATTTCTTGTGCCTCATAGTAATACCTTCCAACCCCCACTTAGAAACTGAGACACTTCCAAATTTAATAGCAACATGGGATGAATGGCAGAGTGACATTTTCTGGGACTCAAGTATTTCCTAGTACTTGGTCACAAGTGTTCAGTATCTCCTTCCAATAATAAACATAAAGCTAATTTCCTGTTCTCTCCTGAGTGTGATATATTTGTCACTCTCTTAACTGTTCCCTTTCAGCCAGAGGACCCAGCTTCATTTAGATGAGTCATTTTGTGAGGTTCTGAGGCAAGGTGCTAGCGGAAACAAAACAAAACAAAACAAAACCCCAAAAACTGTTCCAAAAGGGATTTTGTCATCACAGTTTATACAGCTAACTGATGATGGCAAATCTTAGTGCCTGAAAGAGGCAGACACTTGAGTAAAAGTGAGCAAAATGGAACTGTCACATCCACTATTTTCATACAGTTTTCCAACATGTTTGCTGTAGTAACTAATTCTTTTTAAAAAGACATCATTAAGTTCTGTATAAAAACAAAATGTTTCTAAAAAAAAAAAAAGCCCAAAAAACTTTCTGACTTTATAAAGTACACATGACTCTAGTATAATGTGAAACATCCAGACTATCATAATAAGATTAGTGACCTACAGCTAGACAGCCAGACCATCTATCTATCCATAAATGTTTTAATGTAAAATTTACTATAAAATTTAAATACTTAAAAGAATTTTAAGAATGGAAATATGCGGGCAGAGGATCCACTTATACAATGTAAAATGGTGATAACGTGGAACTCATGGTAAGGAAAGGGAAGGGTTGCTTCCTATCATCATCATCATCATCAACAACACACACACACACACACACACACACACACACACACACACACACACATCCCTACAATGGATTAAACTGGTCTAGAGCAAGGTAATTTACTTTTTCCAAAGTTAAAATCCCTTCCAGTATCTCCAACTGCACTTTCCTTCTTTCATAGTTTACATTGACTGAGCTTCTGGCTGGGACTGACCCAAACAAAACTGATAGGTAGGGCTTGTCTTTGTATTTTCCAGTTTGGCATCATATTTTCCAGGTTTTCTTACTGCCTCCACTTACAAGGTCTCCTCTTCTTTGATGCTTGTTCTTGAGCCTGACATCTTCGTTTTAGGCAACATTTTACTCTTCTAATTTCCATCAAAAATTATTTGTTCTGTGTGTTCTCTCGAAGTCCTCAAGGGTGACTGAAGGCTAATATGTATCATAATGTTTGGTGCTAAGATTTCAAAGGACACTTATGCCTTGGTGTGTTGGCAGGCCCCTATTTTAAAAGGCCACTTGGGGCCAATGTTTTGTAATCCAAAGGATTGATTCTAATGGTGAAAGTTGGACATCTGTGGGTGGATGGGTCTTTGTTTCCTTAAAACATGCCTCCTAGGTGACTGCCTACTCCACTAGGTCTCAGGAAGGCCACCCTTCCTCTTACTTAAACAGTAAATCACACAGGTTCCTACCACAAGCTGGAATACATCCTCAGTGCAGGTGGGTGGATCCTACTGTTTCTCTATGACAGGCGCTCTGGCCAGGGCTTCTCAAGAAGCATGACTCAGTGTTAACTCTAGTAAGGGGTCATTGCTGACTCTGTAAAATTTATGGACACTATAGGCATCAGCTGTTTTCTCCCCAGTCTCAGTGGCTTTACCCTTCCTTGTGCATTGTTTCATAGAGGAGGCATCATCAGAAGCAGCTAAAGTGACAACAGTGGATTAACCAGAAAATTTCACATTAAACCTTCTTTTTCTTCTACAGTAGACTCCTTTCCAAGAGTGGAGTTGCCATCCACAGGATAGATGATCTCTTAAAATCTTGGAGAGAGACATCTTTCAACTGTGTTTGTGGGGAATAAACATGGCACAGAAAAAGAAAATCTGGGACACTCTTCTTCCTAATGCACTTGGCTGCCTGGTTGCCTGACTTACAAAAACAGTTGGAGCTATAAATGTTAAATTTGGCTTAAAGAAGTCCTCAGTGAGAAATACCACCCTGAATTTTGAAAAGAGAAAAAAATTAAAACTTTTATTAAAAGTTAATGTGGTTAAATTTACAAGTCTGCGTGTGTGTAAATTCAACACTTCAATCTGCTAATTTGCCAAGGCATAATTTACTCACAGTCTATAAATGCACTGAGATGCTCGGGGAGAAACATGTGGTCTTCTCAAAATTTATGGGAGATGGAAATAATCAATTCCCGCCTTTAGGGAGTTTGCAGTCTAAGAGGTAAAAAGATCATGATGTATAATTTGTGAGCAGACATTAGTGTAAGCAAACTGGAAAATATCGAGGGGCTTAATTAGGAATTAGGTTTGCAAGTTGGGGCTTCTTGCATTCAGAGGTGGGCATCTGAATTATTACTTCAACCTAGTGGAAGAGCTGACGGCTGTTTCCATGACTTGAGTGCTTTAGAAAGCTTTAGGCTCTTGGAGCCTCTGGATTAATGTAGAAAAATGAAACTGAAGCAGATTTTATGGGGGTGGGAGGGAGGAGATGGGGAGATTGTAGATGTCAAGGACATAGCAGTTGATAATTTATAACCCAGATACAAAAGATCTGAGTTTGTTCCAGGGAGATTTTAGAGATATTTAAAGAGAATGGGAAAATTTTCCCCTATAACTAAGGCAATGCATATTTATTATAGAAAGCTTGTAAACTCAAGAAAGGCAAAAATTAGAATAAAAGTTGCTTCTGATCCCACCATTCAAAGACAACCACTATTAGTGTGCTGATATTCATCCTATGTCTTTTTTTAATATGTAACTCATTTTTCTTTCATAAGAACGGTATCATTCTTATTAAATATGCTTTTTTGAACTCACTTTTTGATTTTACCATGTCTCCTGAACATCTGGAAAGAGATTTCTGGGGAAAGGGGTTTAAGATCAGCTGAACAGGGAAGGGACTAGAGAGAGGGCAGATGGTAACAAAGAAACAGCAAACCAAAAATGTCTTACCGTCCAGTGGGAACATGCATGCCACGGTGTATCTTATTATTTTTTTAAAGCATTTAGTGGGTCAACTTCTAGGGGTCCTTAAAGATGTGGGGAGCAAAGACCTGACTCAGGTCCCAGCTCCTTCCTTTACTAGCTACGTGCCCTTGACAAATTCCTAAACGTCTCTGAGCCTTAGATTCAAGAAAACTAACCATCCATTTTACTGTAGAGTCAGTCTACATTCATATTCTTATTATGTTCACAATAACTTTGTTGGGAAAGAATGTCAGTATGCTTTCCAGGTGAATAATTAGCAGCTTATAAGGCTAATTTTTTCAACACATCCCAAGTAGCAATCCAGTTGTCTTTCCACGGCATCTTGGGGCTTCTCTTGACTTCTTCTCTTGTCTCATGGGGAAAAAAGGTGCTAAGATTACATGTGTCCTTTACCTCATTGTGTGTTGTGAGGACATATGACCTAATGCACATGAAACTTTTTGTAGGCTGCTAAGCACAGCAGATAAATTTTGTTTTCTTATGATCTCAAGTCCAATTTCAGACTGTCCACTGGAGTACGTGCTCTGATCTCTCTGGTAACCAACCCCTCAGCCATATGGATTTGTGTAGTTCCAGAGAGGTATCTTCCAATTACCTGAGCATGAGCTTTACGTGGCACACTAGCATGCAGTGGCCTTTCATTTCCCTTCTATTCCTCACCAGCTGTGCATTGCTGCTCAGTAAAAGTTGGTGTCAGCCTGCCAGTGGATAGCCAACCCAAAATTTCAGCAAGTTAAGACATAGAGCTTGTTGCAACGTGGACAAAAATAAACCACATTCCACACCATGTCCAGACACTGAAGAAATCTAAGCTGATTTTTAAAAGATTGCTTTAGATAAATAAAACTTGAGCTAGCAAAGGAGGCCCTTTCCAGATGTCCAGCCAGGAAACCCCAGGTGCAAGTGAATCAGCAACCGTGTCGTCTCATCTGAGACGGTGTGAGATCCGTGTGTCCACATGCAGCCAGGGTGTGGCTGAGCTCTTGGGCCTGCCTTCCTTCAGATGTGGCCAGGCTTGGGCTGATTCAGGGAGAAACACTGCTTCTTATTGAGTCACGAGGCTGTTCTGGAGCTTTGCTGGGCTTTGCTTGGGTAACTTGCCCAGGATCCATGGTCCAGAACTGCAGCTGAGTCCAAAGTGGCAGAGCAGGTGGTCTCCTGGAGGTGATGGGGGTGGTGGCTGGGGAGATGGGGTTGGGGGGCTGAAAGCTACTTTTCAAAAAGTTCAGTCAATGTGTGGAGGGTTTGGAGTAGAATTTAAAATTCATCAGACTGACCTAAGAACAGACACAAATATGAGGGAGATTTATGAAAGGTCCTCATCTCTGTTCCCACTTGGCCCCTTTCATCAGGTAGAGGAACGACTTACAAGGTGATCAGCCAGCTCACTTGAGCAGCTGATTTGTATTTTATCTTTGTGAAATTTCTCTTTAAAGTTTGATGTGCACTTGGCAGCTCATAATCTACTGAACTGGTCCATTCATTCAGGTCAGTCTGTCTTTTGGTAAATACTTAGCAAGCTTTCCAGTGTCAGACACTGTGGTAGCCACTGGGCACACAGTGAATAAAAGACACTGACTCTGAGATACTGTTTTAGTTTCCTGTTGTTGTACAACAGATTACCCCAAATGGGCTAAACCAGCACTCATTTATTATCTTGCACTTCTATAGATCAGCAGTCTGGGCAGAGCTTAGCTGGTCCTCTTTTCAGGGTCTCACGAGGCTGCAATCAAGGTATTGGCCAGAACTGCTATCATACTGGAGACTTTGAGTTCTTCTCCAAGCTCCATGGTTGTTGGCAGGAATCAGTTCCTTGCAGCTGTGAAACTCATGTAGCTTGTTTTTTTGAGGCCAGAAGAAGAAAGTTCAGGGAACACCTCAGTGCTCTACTAAAGGGCTCATCCTTTAGTTCAGCCAACCCAAGATAATAGCTCTTTAATTAAATGAAAGCCAGCTGATTAGGGACCTTAATTACATCTGCAGAATTCCCTCACTTTACCATATGATGGTGCACAATCACTGGGGGTGATGTCCCCTCCTATTCACAGCTCTTGCCTACACTCAAGGGGAGGCAATTATATGGATTTGAACATTAGGGTGAAAAAAATCTTGGGAGCTATCTCAGAATGCTGCCTACCACCAATATTAAATAAGAAATTGCAGGAAAAAATATTAAACAATTAGAACAAGGCAAAACCCTGGGAGGGTGAATTACAGGCTCCTACCAGAGTGGGGAGGAGGGAAGCTCAGCTTCCTTTGAGAGACTCGGGAGACCTGCAGACAGGCCAGCATCAAGCAAGGCTAAGGGAGGGAGCAGAGCTGGAGTGAGAGGAGATGAAGTGGGTTAATTAATGTAGCCTGAAACAAAGCAAAGTGAAATCCAAGTGAATCTCTTATTATTCCCAGAAAGTGAAGTTGAGCATTTTCCATGTGATAGGAAGCCAGAAGTATCTGTCTGTAGCAGGGACTGGATTCCTCCTGCAACAGGGATGTGAGGAACAACAAAAGATCAAGACCAATTCTAGGAGGAGGTAGCATTAGGTGGGTTTTATGCATATTTTCAAGCTGGCAGAAATATCTGTAAGCCTGACATGTTGGGTGGTTCCATTATTTCCAATGCTGAATTAGAAAACTAAAGCATCATCTTTTGTCTGTCTTTGAGCATTAAGACAGTCCTCTGGTCAGAGTAAATGGAGAAAAGAAATTTAAAAATACATATATTCAAGCTGGAAATCAGAATGCTATTGTCAGCACTCTGACAGAACTAACAGATGGGAAGATTCATGGCCACCCTTTAATAAATATGTGCTGATTTTGGCCAAGAGTTGTAAAGTTCCACAGTCTCTAATGTGCCCCTCCACCTCTCATCCCAATCAGCCAAATTCAGCTTGGTTGCCAAAATAGAGGGGGATGACTAAAGTGACCCAAAACACATAAGTACCTAAGATGTATGCCAAATATTTAAATGGAGAGGTTTTTCTTTTGATTAAATTATAGGTCTCTTCCCCCGCCCCCCAACCAAGTTCCCTTTCTGTAAGTTTTAATGAATGTCTTCTACTGGAAAGACTCTGGAAAATGCCTTGGAATACACATGTTTGAAAGCTGAACTATAAAAATTATGTCCCTGAACCAACTTTACCAGAAACTTCCATGGAAGACAAATACACCATAGAGGTAGCAAATCCCTCTTCCCCTCGAATAGAGATTACAGCCCAAAAGCTGTTTAGAACCTTGATGTCTATGTCACTGTTTTGTAGATGATATTAAATATATCCCAGGTGACCTCTATGTGAAAAAAGTCTTCTGTGCTGGGAGAATGATAAACTAGTCCTGGGCCATATTTCTTTACAAACCCAAATGGCCTGTCTCTTCTCCTTGTGTCTCACAATGTCACTTTTCCCTTTGGATGAGTGGCCCAGACCTTTTTTCCTCACTCTGTCTTCTTCATGGACCTGTGATGCGGAGGTGAGGTGAGCAGAGTAGGTTCTTAGAAACAGCGAGGAATGGCCTTCTGAGAGTCATCAAGCAGCCTCTCTTCTTCCAGTTGTGTTGCTATGACTAATTCATAAACATGGGGTTATGAGTCACCCCCAAATTCCCCGAGACCCTGATGACCATGTTAGGTAGGCACAGAGGAGAGACTCTGGGACTCAGCTCAAATATAGGAGGCTGTTCTACCTCCCACTAGCTGTTCTGCTATTATTTTAAACACAGTTTATAGCAGGCAGTGTCCTCAGATTGACATTACAGGCACTATTTTGTTCTTTGACATTGCAGGCACTATTTTGTTCTTTCTCCTGCCGGTGGACCCCATTTACTAAAGTTTTGTTTCCCTAACTCACCTGATCATAAAAATTCCTGGAGGTTGTTCTCAGGATTCTCTTCTGGAGGCTCAAATTGAGAGATTGATTGGGTCTAGGGATCTGTATTTTTAACAGACTCTCCCGAGGGATTCTTATCATCAAGTAAATAAGAGAAAGACCCTACTGAGGTATGTTCAACTGAGAAAATTTCCATTCTTTCGCTTCCCCAATAATATTTTATAGAGAAACTTTTAAGAGGCAAAAGAGTTCCAAGAAGAGCAATTTATGGCCCAAAGGATAAAATTAGAAATAGGAAGTACCAGCTATTAGTTTTGTTTGATGGGCATGTGTGAATCAAGATCTGTTAACAAACTTAACTTCCCTTATAATCATCTTCCAAGTTGTAGAGTAAGTTCTCAATAAATCTGTTCATTCATTCATTCACTCATTTGACAAGCATCGACTGAGCATCTGGGATGGACCCAGGCACTGCTCTTGGTCCTCAGGGTTCAATGGTGAAAAGATAGACCCGGTCCCTGCTTAGGGAGCTCATATTCAGAATAATGGGACCGAATTTTCATCTTTTCTCAAACCATATTCCTATATAGTACCAATAAAAATATTGTGTCTTTTTCAGATAACATCCTGCAAAGCATATTGTGGAATCACACATGTACACAATTCACCTCTCCCAGATATGGGTTGAACACCTACCATGCATCTGATTCTGTCATAGGTACTTAGGATACATCAGTAAACACAATGGGCAAAGATCCCTGCCCTCATGAGGCTGACATTCTAGGGGGAGGATGAGACACTAGATAATAAATCTAACAAATTATGTAATGCATTATAAGGGTATTGGTATTACAAAAGAAAAAAATTACTCAAGGAAATGGGGATTGGGTGTGGGAGGAAGTAGTCACAGGAAGGCTCATTGTTAGGGTAAAGATTTTTAAAAGACTTGAAGAAGGTAAAGGATTTTGCCAAATACAGTCTTGGAGAAGAGCATGTTAGGCAGAGCAAACAGCTGGAGCAAAGACCCTGATGGAGGAGGGAGCTGGTGCGGTTGAAGAGCAGCAAATGAGAGAGGACCATAGACATAATAAGGACAGGAGCGGGTTAGGATCAGTTAAGGCCTTATAGGCCACTCGGAGTGGAATGGGGACACATTGCAGGATTTTGAGCAAAGAGTGTCATGAAGTGACATGTTTTAATAGGGTCACTGATGTGTTGAGATTCAATTATAAGGAGACAAATAGGGAAACTTTAGATAACCATTTTGGAGAGCATTTAGCAGTATCTGACCTGGCAAAGCTGAAAATGTGAATACCCCAAAACTCAGTAATTCTAGGTTCTAGCAGAAAACCCCTCTCAATTTACACAAGGAGATATGTGCAGGAATGTGCATTGTGGGAATGTTAGCAGTAACAAAAAAATAAAAATAGGCTCAATGCCCATCAATGGGAGAATGAATCAATAAATTATGGTGTGCTCATACAATGGAATGCTATCGAGCAATTAAAAGGAATGAACTAGAGTTATGTTATCAAGGTTGGTACATTCCTCAAACATAAAATTGAACAATAAAAATCTAGTTGCAGAAGGGTAGTTACAATATGATGTCAAGTTTAAAACACGACAATACTATTTATTTTATCGCTATGTACATATTTAGTAAAACATTTAAATTTATTCAATTGAAGAATACCCATTTCATGAAAATAATTGCATCTAGGGAGGGAGGATGGGCAAAGGATTTGGGGAAAGTTATAGAAAGAATTCCAAATATAACCACAATTGTCTGTCTGTTCTACTTTCTCATCTCTCATTAAAATGACTCAAACTTTGCAAAATATTAAAATATTGAAATTTCTATATTTTTCAGTAAATTGGAATCCATAAAAATTGATAAATAACAAACAGAAATATTTTATTAAAATAGAGAAGAGAGAATTTATTCAATTGATTTTTATCTCTACCTCCAAAACAGCATGCATAATATTTATATATTCCATGTAGTTTTGTTTTGCCCATATTTACAATCAAAACTGTAAATTCCCCATAAGAATTCTTTTAAAAAATCTCTCTGCCTAGAAAATATGTTCTATTCTTCTCAATATTTAATAACCTTTATAATGTTGGAGGTACACGGCAGCCATCTGAGTTAAAAACAGTTCTCGCTGACATGTTGTGACTGCCACGGAAGGTTCTTCCAGCCAGGCTCCCTGGGTCTGTGAACCTGTGGTCACTGGTGGGGATGGGCAGTTAGTGGCTCCAGCCCTACAGGCTCAGGTGGCTTTCTTCCTCTACTGTTTGTAAAAGCGGGCTGGGAGGTTCAGAGACCTTAACTATTATTTGGAGAGCTGTAATGATATTAGCAGAAGGGCAATCTGGGCAAAGTATATATTTTAGCAAGTGACAAGTGTGTTTGCTATAATATATTGGCAATAATTTTTCTTCTCCATCTCTCTTTTTCTCCTGCTTTTGTATAAGAGGCTTCTTTTAAAACAAGTGTTTTCAGATTAGAGTGTGTTATGGCCAAGAGCCCAGGAGAGGTGGATTTAGTGCACTGAAGTCCTGTTTTCAATTATCTAGAATCCACGAAACCACAAGCTTAGGTTTTAGATGGGCCAATTTAAACGTTTGCCTTTCCAATGTAAATGTATAAACTATAAGCTGTTCAGCAGTACTGGGGTCTTTCTCGGTGACATGGGTCCCATCTCTCTAGCAGAGTGTCTGCTGCACAGGCTTATCACAAAAACAGGTTTATAGGGCCTTCACTAATATGCCTGCAAACTGACTAGACACTAGAATGTGCAATTCATTTTCCTCTAAGCTATTACCCACCATACATATTCAATTTAATATATTTCATTATGCTAATTTTTAAAAGAAGATGGATTTTTCTTCTTACAAGTTCCAGTGCATTTTCCAAAGACAAAGAAAGTCTGTTGCTCTTCCCAATACTTTATTAGATTGTTATATAAGAATTACCATTTTAATACAGAAATTTTCTGACTTGAGATAGCATGAAACAGAGAGAAAAAGACTGGCACAAACATGGAAAGGAAAGAGAAGGAAAAGCAGAAAAAAACCTCTATGGCTTGCAGAGCAGTGACAGGAGAAAACATGTGTGGGTCTTCAGTTGGGCCCCACCCATGTCAGAAATTCACTAAGTTGGTCTTTGACACAAGTGGAACATGCTTGCGCACAATGTGACCTAGCTCTTTACTTGACAAAAATGTCCAGTGTTGGCTGTGTGGATTTACATTCTCCCTCTTCCTCTGTCTCTCTCTGTCTCTCCCCTCACCCCAAATTTATCAAGGTTCATTTTAGATAAGCCTACTGGTAAGCTCCATCATATTCTTCCGTGGTTTCGCTTGCAGTTTGGTGGAAAGTATTTTGAGTCACAGCTCACTTAAATCATGTAGTATGTCTGAGAGCATCAGTTTCCTCACATGTAATGGGAGTGATAATGCTTAGCCCATTGACTTCAGAGTATTGTCCGAAGAGGTCAGTGGGAATGGTGAAATTATCTGTAAATGCTGCTGTGATATTTACATTCTCAGTTACATCACTACTATCAATAATAAAATAATGACTCAGATCTCATTTATTTCACTTGGCACAAGGTATGGCCCCATGTTGCTCTGTCCAATATGGCAGCTACCAGCCACTATAGCTATTAAAATTAGAGTAAGTTATAAAACTAAGTAATATTTTAAAAACTCAGTTCCTCAGTCACACTAGCTACATTTCAAGTGTCAAGAGCTACTGTATTGGACAGCATAGAAGATAGAACACTTCCATCATTGCAGAAAGTTCTGTGAACAGAATTGGTCTAAAGTTTTAAGGCACTGACTTTCAGTTTGCTTGAATATACAAATACCTTTCTTTACTAGCAGGCTGTACCTATGAATTAGGGGAGATTCAGATTTTTTTTTTAACTAACTTTGAAACTCAGCTGTGGTCCATCTAAGAGTAATTCAGAGTTCAAACAATTTTTTTTTAAGGTGAGTTTTCTGTAACTCATTGCAACAAACACTGAAGCAATAAAATGTCCTATATATCGTAAAAAAATCATCCTCTAACTTTGTTCAATGGAAACTCATTTAAATCTGATTTAGTGTGACTTGGAATTTAAGACTTAGGATGAGATTAATGAGCTGCTTTTGGTTACATCATCTTCATGGATTGTCAAATGGAGACTACACTGAAATCTCTCAGGACAGGTCAGTTCTATTCCCTTGTTAAAATAATGAAATGCTTGCTGTTGCCAAGTAACTTACCAGATAACACAACAGATCATATGAGGCATGAATTTGGCATTTCTCACCCACTGTTTAGGTCATCTTGGATGAGTGTTTTGCATAGTATAGAAGGCCTATAAGAGCATTTAAGGAGAACCAACATGGAGTGTGCTCAGGTCATGGATATCATCCTGAAAAGCAGAGACACTTTCTTTGTCTCATGCTTAAGTGCTATTTAGTACTTCCTTATTACCTTTTTATATTAAAGGTATATATGGTTATATTTATATAACCATAAAGGTTATAAATTAGTATCTTGGGTAACAATACATGCCTTTCATGTTTACCATTTACATATAAAAAATGTCCATAAATACAGATGTAAGATTTCTGACCTCTGTGTTTTGGCTCTATAACAGAAACTAAATTATACTAGGAAATTCACATAAGGTCTTTATCTGTTTGTTGACCCTTACAAGAGAGGTCCCACTCCATTGAGTCTATGATTCGAGAGTGTGAAGCGAGGTTTATGTAGAACACTGGGTCTTTGTGTCCCCAGAGGAGTCTTCATGTCCCTGAGGTACAATACACAGGGACTTAAGGTTAACTTGTGGTGGGTACTCCATTCTGGCAAGACAGCTGGGATGCCAAAGAGTTTAATCAGCTTCAGGGGAGGGCATACAATTCAACACATAACCAATAGTTACTGCTTTATTCTTTTTTTTTTTAGCTTTTTATTTTTTAAAAAAGTTTTTCAGTTTTATTGAGATATTGACATATAACATATGTAAGTTTAAGGTGTTCAATTTTGGTGATTTGATACATGTATATATTGTAAAATGAATACCACAGTACAGTTAGTTTACTTACTGCTTTATTCTTATTTTCTCCTTCTTAACTCAATTTGATAGTTGATGGTTTTCTAAAAACTGGTTCTTCTCATCTAAGTTTTCATATTATTGACACAAAATTGTGATTTTTCCCCCTAAATCTCCAATTTGAATGTTAGAGTTTATTTGTTCCTTCTTTGATTTTTCTTGATTGATCTTACCAAAAATGTGTTTAGTTAATTTGTTTTCCAAAAAATCACCTTCAGATATTCTTGATTTTCTTTACTATTTATTTCCTTTTTGGAACAAAAAACCTTAAAAACAGCTTTATTGTGGTATAACTGACATAACAAACTGCACATGTTCAAAGTGCACAATTTGCTAAGTTCTGACATCTATCATCTATAACCTGTTTATTGATCTATTGGTCATCTATCTCTATGTATCTGTGAAACGAAACCATCACCACAATCAAGATAACAAACCTGTCCCTAAAGTTACTTAATGCTCCTTGGCAATCCTTCCCTCCTGTCCCATCCCACCATTCCAAGCAGCCACTGATCTGCTCTTTGTAATATTAGAATATAAATGGAATCATACAATATATACTCTTTTTGTCTAGCATATTTCAATCAGCATAGTTATTCTGAGGCTTTTCATATTCTTTATGTATCAATAATTCTTTTTATTGTGAAGTAGTATTTCATTACACGGATATATCACAATTTGTTTATTTATTTACTTGTTGATGTATGCTTGAGTTGTTCCTAGTTTTTGACTATTTTGACTATTGCAAATAAATCTGGTGAGAACAATTGTGTACAGATCTTTTTTTTTTTTAACAGACTTTAGTTTTTGTGGAGTGGTTTTAGATAATAGCAAAATTGAACAAAAAGCACAGAGTTCCCAGAGTAACATTTGTTATAATTGGTGAACCTACAATGTAATAATATTGTCACCCAAAGTCCATAGCTTATGCGAGGGTTCCATCCTGGTGTTGTACATTCTATGGGTTTTGATAAATACATGATGACATATATCCACCATTATATCATCATACAGAATAGATTTACTGTCCTAACAATCATCTCTTCCCAAGCCCTGGACAACCACTGATCTTTGTACTATCTCCATGTTTTGTCTTTTCCTGAATGTCATATAGTTGGAATCATACAGTATGTAGCCTTTTCATATGGTTCCTTTCATTTAGTAATATGCATTTAAATTTCTTCCATGTCTTTTTGCCTCTTTTTTTTTTAAGTAGGCTCCACACCCAGCCTAGAGCCCAACGTGGAGTCCAAACTCATGACCCTGAGATCAAGACCCGAGCTGAGATCAAGAGTTGGATGTTGCATGTTCAACCAACTGAGCCACTCAGGCCCCCCTCCTCCATGTCCTTTTATGATGCATAATACTCCATTGTCTGGGTGTACCACAGTTTACTTACCCATTTGCCTACTGAAAGACATCTTGGTTGCTTCCAAGTTTTGGCAATTATGAATAAAGCTTCTATAAACATAATGTGCAGACTTTGTGTGTGGACCTAGGTTTTCAGCTCATTTGGGTAAATACCAAGGAGTGTGATTGCTGGGTCATATGTAAGAGTATGTTTAATTTTTTTAAGAAACTGCCAGACTTTTTTCCAAAGTGGCTGGACCATTTTGCATTCCCATCAACAATGAATGAGAGTTCCTGTTGCTCCACAGTCACCACATTTGGTATTGTCAGTGACTTGGATTTGGCCATTCTAATAGGTATGTCGTGGTCTATTTGTGGACATTTTTTTCTCTTTCAGATAAATATCTAGAATTAAAGTCCTCGATCATATGGCAGATGTATTTTAAAATTTTTAAGAGACTGCCAAAATGTTTTCCAAAATTGTTTTATCATTTATATCCCCACCAGAAGTGTATGAGAGTTCCAGTCACTCCACACTCTTGCTAACATTTGTTATGGCCAGCCTTTCTAACTTCAGCTTTTCTAATAGGCATGGAGTAGTACTTCATTGTGGTTTTAAAATGCATTTTCCTAGTGCTAGTGAGGTCAAGCATCTTGCCATGTTACTTGCCATCCATATATTACATTTGGTGAACTATCTGTTCAAATTTGGTGAAATGCTGCCCTGCTGGGATTTTGAATGGAATTGTGTTGAATCTATACATCAAATTGGAAAGGCTTAATATCTTAAAAATATTGACTCTCTTAATCCATGGTCACATCTCTATTCATTTAGATCTTTAATTTCTCTCAGCAATGTGTTTTAGTTTTCATGGTGTAAATCTTGCACATCCTTTTAGGCTTCTCCCTAAGTAGTTTATATTTTTGATGCTAATATAAATAAGATTATTTTTAAACTTCAATTTCTGATTATTTGTAGCTAACATATGGAAATACAATTGATTCTAATATATTGTTTTGTTGTTTTGTTTGCTTTCCTCCCTCCTGCTGGATTGTTAATAAATTATTTTCTTTATCATTATTATTATTTTTTAAATCTGCTCTTTGGAAGCTATGGAGTCTGTTTCAATATTTGTAGTAGTTTCCACTCTTCTATTTTTAGCATCTATACTTTTGGGCTTTAGTGTTGCTCTCCAGAAGCCTGCTGTTTTCAGTCAGATTAGTTTTTCTTTGTAGAAAATCTGTTTTTTTTCCTTTGTGGCAGCTTTTAATATATATTTTTTTATTCTGAATACTTTTAAGTTTAGCTTTTCTGTCTAGGTATAGATTCAACATTCCTCATCTTGCTTTGCATACAACATGCATTTTAAATCTGAGGACGCATAATTTGAGTTAGGTACATTCTCATCTCTTATCTTCTCATAGGGCTTTCTGCAATTTCCTGTATTCTCTTCCGTAGAATTTCTGTGAGAAGTCATACTCCATGTCATTGTTCATAATTATCATCTTATTCCTTCATGCTTCATTCCTGGTGAATTCCTCAGGACAACCTTCCAACTCACAAACTATCCACGTTTAGACCTATTGTCTTGTCTGTTGGATTGTTTTAAATCCTAATAGCTATGCTTTCGTTTTCAAGATTTCTAATTGGTTCTTTTTCTCATCCACCTATTACTGTCATATTTCTGTTTCTTTCATGATTTCTTATTGTTTTATAATTTTTGCTCATAATTTATCATTTTGAAGAATCTAAGTATACTCATTTTCAGATCTTTCTCTCCTTTCCCTATGATTTTAGTCCTCCCTGGCTCCAATTAATCTCCCAGTAGTTCATTTTGCTGGCTTGTCCTTCTCAGTATTTTAGTTCCTTGTGTATTTAAGCATTTTGGTTTATAAGCTTTTCTCATATTACAAGTTCTTTCTCTCCTCACGCCAGCCGCACTACCCTCTTCCTGCTCAAGAGTTTTGTTCCTACTTTCGCGTGGTCTTCTAGGACTGTTTAATCCAGAACCAGTTTAGGGGATATTTAAGATTTGGCCACCTCACCAGAAGTCTTGCCTGTTTGCTAGGCTGTATTTGTGTGTGTGCAAAAGGAAATTCCAAAGCGTAATCTTAAGATGCCATGTTAACCGAAATTGTGCTTTTATGTGCAAAATAAGTGGCCACTTCAAAGAGAACTCTTTTGGAGAGTTCATGGTATAAATATTTTCAGAATCAAGTCAATATTCACCAGCATAAATGAATGTTTTCCAAAATTCTATGAAAGTTACTTTATTTTCCTCATACACGATCTCCAGAGATTTTCATATTTTCATTTACCTCTGTAAGAACAAGATTTTCTATTTCATTCTTGGTTATTTTGTTTTAAAAACCAGGGACTAGAGACCTTATTTATTTCAAGGCAATACTCAAATTCATGGTATTCAGTGATGAGTAGGATAGCCTAGTGAGAAGGTGAATTTCAAGTATGTCAGAAGTTCACCAGTCTATATCTTGTGAAGGTTTCAACTGGAGGATGGGACTGGGCAGGGAAATAAGAATTAAGTCTTTCTTTCTTGCTTTCTCTTTCTTTCTTCCTTCTTCTTCTTTTTTCTTGAGAGAGAGTGAGCAGGAGAGGGACAGAGGGAGAGAGAGAATCCCAATCAAGCTCCACACCCAGCATGGAGCCCAAGGTGGGGCTTGATCTCATGACACTGAGATCATAACCTAGGCCAAAACCAAGAGTCAGATGCCCAACCAAATGAGCCACCCAGTAGCCCCAGTATTGAATATTTCTTATTTCCCCAATCCTCCTAGAATTAAAGCCAATATCTGACAGACATACCAACAGAGATCTGAAATGGCAGCTCTATGCAGGGAGTGTTTAGATGTGGGGTGTTTAGATGTCAGATGCATGGTGGCAGAATTATCTGCAAGGGAGGAGGGGCAGGCCTATTTTAATTCAGTTGTTTCCTTAGGAAAGCAGACTGCCAGGAATCCAATACTGTGTCCCTGACTGGAGAGTCCAGGGTATTTTTCATTGATTCCACAGCTGGAAAACTCCCAAGTGTAGGCTTAGGGCCACTGAAATGAACAATTATACCTAGAGTTTGATTGACCTTGCTCAGCAAAAATTCCCTCTGGAGGAGAAAAGTAGAATTGACACTGCTTGCTAAATGACCCAACGCTAGATCCAAAGAAATACAGAAATTTGATTTTTGAACATTTTCATCTGAATTTAAACCTCATGGGTGATACAGTTGAAAACAACATTTCTTTACAGTGAAAATGTGTTTGGCAGCCCCTCAATATACAAAGTTCAACTTTAGGGCGAAGAAAAAGAAACATTCATTATGTAATCAGGTCAAATTATTGGTTACTGAGAAGAGTTCCTGGTTTAAACCTCATCTATTATATGAAGTAGATATTGGGTCTTTTATTCTGCCAGTGCCATTTTAATCACAGCAGTTCTTTATTTTAACTATTTTAACCTTGGAGAACTTTCCCCACGGTTTCTTATTTATTTAGATATTGTTATATATTCACACCATGGCATCAGTGAATGCAGGATGGATCCTTTCTTACTGTTCACAGGACTTGACAATAAATACATGTGTTGTAAATATAAGAAAGTAGTTTTCTAAATTCCTGGGTAAAGAGGGGCAGGAGTGGGAGGTAAAGACGGAGCAGAGATCCCTTCGTATTGCAATCTAGATGGTGGAGAAATGGATGTGAGGATGCCAATTTTTTTCTCTCTCTTCTCTTTCTCCATTTAACTCAACCTTTATAAATCTCAAGACACACACTTTCAGTTTCTTCACCTAAAGCAGAGGCATAGACTGAACTTATGTTTACTGCATATGAAAAGTTTTGAAAATTTAAACCATGTGATGAAAAAATCAGAAACCTTATCTAAAAATTCAAATTTTTAACTTCTCATGAAAAATTAGAGAATCTGGCTACTCCAGGCACATAACCCATCAAGGAAACAACCGGCAAGGTTTTGGTAGTGGCAAAAGTTCTCTACTTAGGCAGGGTTCCAACTTTGCTTTCTTCCCTCATTATATTAATAACTGGGTTCTTTAGGCATTTGAGCTTGTAATTTATGGTGTAAGGCAGATCATTTCCTGCATTTTTATTTGTTCATCCAGCAAATATTTATTGAGAATCTCTGTTCTAAGATATGAAGCTATAGTAGTGAACATAGTCCTTGTTCTCACAATGCTTATATTCTAGTGAGAAGAGGCAGATAACCAAAAATAAAATCTATTATAAAATGTAAGGTGAAAAATATAAAGAAAAATAAAGCATGATGACTTGGACAGTACTTTATCTACTTAGAAACATAGGAAGATGACACTTCTCTGCCCACTCGTATTTTAGTTGGCTTTGGCCAATGAAATGTGAGTGGAAGTGATCTGTGTCACTTCAGGATGGAAGCATTTATTTGCTGGCCTTGATTCTCTACCTCACTTCACCTTGCTGTGGCAAATGTGTTGGCTCATATTGATGAGAACTCATGGGGGAGCACTGGCTGGGAGAGATGCCCAGATAGCAGTAGATTTTCATAAGTGATAAACTTTTTAAAAAGCCACTGATATTTGGGGACTGGTTGTTATGGCACTATAACATATATTATCCCAAATGAAAGTGTAGTAAGGAGTCAAGGAATGTTAGGAGAGGGGTGCTGAAATTGTAGATAGGGTAGTCTGGGAAGTTCTTTCTGAGCAGGTGACATTTGATTCGAGTCAGTGGATGTACTGTTGGAATACATAAGGGAAGGCCATTCTAGGTATAAGAAACAGTAGAGAACTATGTATATTCTTGTACTGTAGGTGCAAAAACTCAGTGTGTATGGGGTTTTACTCCTCTCCGAGTTTTTCGAGAATACTAAAGTAAGTGGGATAGTCAGTCATTATACTGCTAGCATTTTGTTCCCCACCTAGAATTTTGTGATTGCTGTCACCTACTTTCTGTCTGATTTCAGCCCGTGATCAGAGACTGCAGACTCCATCAACACATTCATGTGAACGTTCAGCAGCAACAGGGCCAGACAGCTTTCATCAATATGTGAAGATTTGAGCTTACTCCCAAAGGAGCAAAAGGCAGAATAACATGTTCTATTTCATTTTGTTTCCATTGGCCTGTTATGATTCTGTTTTAGAGAAACATATAAAGTGAATCAGCTCAAAGATAAAGACAGTATAATGTGTTTTTCAGTCATGAGAATTGTCTTGGGTTTATGCAATTACTTTTTCTCTCAGAGTGTCACAGTGATGTTCAAATGGTATCAGGAATAGGCACTATTTCCCTGTTCACTGGTGCAGTTATCCAGTATATAATCTAAATTTTGATTTTTCTTATTTAAACACACAAAAGTACATTTTTCCTGTGTTCTGTTATATATACTTAAACTCACTGTGGTGAACTTGTTCTCACATACTTTGGCCACCGATTTAAGTATGAACTGATGATAATAGTGATTAAGATGAAGTGGGTTAGCCTCATTAGCTTTCTCAAACGTTTTCTTTAATGTACTACTCCCTTCATTTCTGAAAACACCCGAATCTAGTCATTTCTTGATTGTGTATTTGTAAGTGTCTGATTTGTATTCTTGGAGCCCAAGAACAGTGTCCCCTTCCACATTTTCCACCCAGCAAAATGTACCTGAACACAAGAAATGTTCAGGAAACATTCGCTAAATAAGAGAATTCATTGATTAGATTTGGGGTTTGATACTATAAATGTTGTGTTCATTGATTCTGTCATGCTTTAATTCTCAGTATATATTTTGGGGTTTGCATTTTAGAAAACTAATCAGAAAATTATAAACAAAGAGACATACCTTCAACCCAGTGAGAGAGCATTCAGTGCTCTCCATTGGGTCTCACTGTTAACGTAAAGAATTCAATCCTTCAGGTCACCGAGTTTTTACTATGTCCCTTGAATCACATGATGTGTTAAGATTTATAGGGCAATGTTCTGATTTCTGAAAACTTATGATCTCACTGGGGAAGCACACATGTGGAGCAAGTTGAGAATGCTGGAATGTAGAGTATAGAGTGTGTGATATTGGCAGTAAGTTCTATGAAAGATGAGGAAGAAGATGTTGGTATTGGCTTCCTGGAAGGGTGAATGAGGATGGAAATGGGTTTTGTGGAATGGAAGGGATTTTGGTGAATGGGGAGGAGGGCAGAGACATTCCAATGGTCAGAAACAATCTACCTAATGAAGAGTTACTCTCAGGGGAAGGAAATGACCCAGACACTGTTCTCCAAACTTTTAATTCTTGCAGAATTACATAGATTTAAATCTTTAACTGGACCAGAATAGGGGAGAAAGTGTAGGCATTTTTGACTTGGCGTTATTTATTTATTAGTGGTCAAACGAGTGAAAATAGGGTAAAAATAGTCCTGAATACAGAAAAAAAAGGGAATAAGACAGCCAATGTATTAAAATGGCATAAGTATGTGAAACAGATGGAGAAAATGTGAACCTCCACATGCTTATCAATAATGCTTCTCCCATGAGAGGAAAGCAAGGACACAAGAGAATGGTGAAGGTAAGTAGAACGGTCTGGTAGTTTTTCCATATGGAGAATAAGGATACTACTATTTCATTGTTTCATATTTGAGTTTGATCCTGGAATGTTAAACAATATTTCATGAAACAGAATATACTCTAATGAACAGCATAGGTTAGCACTAATTTTTTTGAGTATTATAATATTACAGATAAATGTGGACTTTTCCTTGCCCCTTTGTCACAAGGCCTAGAGATTCATTTAAGTGCATGAGAGCTTTAAAAAAAATTCAAGTGCTCTAGATGAGGCTTAGATTCCAGTAATTGCACTATTATTTGAGTTAGGTCAATCAGCCTGTTTTTCCTCTAACTCTTTACAGAAGTTGGTAACACTACAGAACTTGGCTAAGGAGTGCTAGGTTTCTTTTTGGAGTATTGAAAATATTCTAAAATAGATTGTGGTGATGGATGCACAGCTCTGTGAATATACCAAAAGCCACTGAGTTGTATGCTTTAAACGGTCAATTATGTAATATGTGAATTATACTCCTTATAGCTATTAAAAAAACTTGGCCTTCAAAAACAAAAACAAAAACAAAACAAAAACAAACAAACCAAAACACTACAGAACTTGGGGTTTTCAAAAGTGAGAAGATCCAGGAGTGGGAGAAAGAATGGAGAGTGGAAGATGTGGAGGGCACCAGAGCAGGACACTGGGCCATCAGAGGGCAATAAGATGGTTTGGTTATAGGTTCCAACATATGGGAAAGACTTGCAGAATGGATCCTGGGAGAGAAAAATATGTTCATACTTCACAATTCGGTTTAGAGTAGGACTGATTCCAGGACTAGAA
Organism: Callorhinus ursinus; assembly: GCF_003265705.2. Taxonomy (NCBI): domain Eukaryota; kingdom Metazoa; phylum Chordata; class Mammalia; order Carnivora; family Otariidae; genus Callorhinus; species Callorhinus ursinus. The sequence continues at coordinate 20,086,181 of NW_027397064.1, forward strand.
AAGTGGTTAATGAATGAGAACTTAAGTAGGAGGTAGCACAAGCCAAATCACTCCAGTGGTACCTGTCACAGTTAAGTGCGTGAGTCGTTCCTCAATTTGAGAACTAGAGGGAGAGGGAGACAGGCAAGTGAGGAAAGGTTGGCCTCTTGGTTTTTGCTATCAATCTTATCATTTTTCTGGGTTCACTCAGTGGGTTCAGAGAATTAAAAAAAAAAAATCCAGGCATGTAAAGAAGGAAGGGCAAATGAAATATGGGCAGCAGCTAAAGAGAAGTCAGACACCAGCCTGTCAGTCTGCAGAGCAAAGCAGAGCTGAAGCTCATGGTCTGCTAGTTGTTGGCCTTGGACCCTTGCTCAGAGATGGGAGCCTGGACCAAAAAGCTTCTTGACGAACCATCCTGCCAATCTCCCACTGCCATGGTTTTACATTTGTTTCTCTGGCTTATAGCTTAGGCTATATTAAAAAGTTTACAATAAATCATGTAGCATAAGATGACAACAAGTCACATAAAGACCATAAATTTTTCAGGATTGGCATTTCGAAATTTTAATAAAAGGAGAAACATGTATTTTGAATTGTTATCATCCATCTCCACCTGTGTGGTCTCACTGACACCATGGACTTGGTAAGGTCATAAATAAACACATCATTTTCTTCCCATGGCAGTTCTTCCTACAAGGTTCTCTGTTTCTTTAATGATATCATCAATTCTTCTTTCCATTTCAAGAATGGAGGTACTTTTTAACATCACCGTTATCATCTCTGTACCACTTTCAATCAGTTTCCAAGTCCTATTGGTTCGTCCTCAATACATGTATCATGCTGCTCCTTCAGATTGGCCCCATGTCCTGAGGCTGGATGATTCTTCTAAATGCACAGTTTAAATTATGTCATTCCTCTGTCTCCTCCCCTGTTCAAAATTTTGTCATGGTCTCCATTGACTATGAGTCCATTTACACTCCCTCCTTACCTTTATGTGCTATTCTTGACATATATTTGACTTCTACAAATACTATAAACCTATAAATATATCACCACTTTTAAAATATTTAATTGATGTTTCAGAAATTTAATTTAAAGAGAAAAATCTTTTTTATATACCTAGATGTTTAACTATCTTTAGTGTCTTCATTCCTTTCTGTAGATCCAAATTTCTACCTAGTGTCATTCTTCCTTAACCTGAATATTTTCTTTCAGCATTTCCTGTAGTGTTGGTTTGCTTGTGATAAATTGTCTCAGTTTTTGTTCATCTGAAAATGTCTTTATTTAAACTTAACTTTGGAAAGATATTTCACTGATAATAGACTTAAAAGATAACTTTACATTATCTTCTGATCTCCATTATTTTCTAATGAAAAGCCAGTTAATATTTTTATCGTTCCCATACATGTCATGTGTCCTTTTTTTCTCCTCTCAGTTAAGATTTTTTTTCCCGGGGCACCTGGGTGGCTCAATCAGTTAAGCATCTGCCTTCGGCTCAGGTCGTGATCCCAGGGTCCTGGGATTGAGCCCCATGTTGGGCTCCCTGCTCATCAGGGAGCCTTCTTCTCCCTCTCCCTCTGCTGCTCTCCTTGTCAAGGAAATAAATAAACCTTAAAAAAAAAAAAGATTTTTTTTTCCTTAACTTTGTTGGGCTTAGTTGTATATTCTGCTTTAGTTCACTGAGCTTCCTGGATCTATGGGTTGCTGTTTTTGAATCACATTTGGAAAAACTTTGTCATATGTTTATTCAAATTGTTCTTCCCTATTTATACCTCTCCACAACTTCAGTTCTTTCTTGGACACCAATTAAGTGATTTTAAACTACTTGGTGTTGTTCCCACAGCTTGCCGAAACTTCCTTCATTATTTTGCAATTTTTTTTCCTCTCTCTGTTTCAGATTGAATGATTTTGTTGACCTGTCTTCAACTTCAGTGGTCTCTTCTTCTGTTGTGTCCACTCAGCTGCCAATCATGTCTAATGAAGTTTTTTATTTAAGATATTGTATTTTTCAGTTCTAGGCCTTCCATTTGGTCCTTTCCCATGTTTTCATATCTCCTATCTCTTCACCAATTATATTTAATTTTTCATGTAGGTACCTTAGCATATTTTTCATAGTCATTTTTAAGTCCTTCTCATTTAATTTCAAAATTTGCATCATCTGTGAGTTTCTTTTAACTAATTTTCCTCTTGACTCTAGATCAAAATTTTTTTTATTTGTGCTTAATAATTTTTTATTATATATTGAACATAGTGATTGAAACATTGTAGAGAATGTTAATTCTGTTATTTTCCTCTGGAAAGTGTTAAGTTTTGTTCCTGTTGAATTTTGTTCCAGTCAGGAATTAAATTATTGGCATATCATCTTGAATAAGTGTTGGTTTACCCCTCAGTCCTGGAACATAGTCTTTACTCCTAAGGCATGGCCCTTCTGGAGATTATTGATAGGTTGAAATTTTTACAAGTCCTCTCTAACTTTAAACTCTGGCTTTCCGGCATTGGACAGCGCTACAATCTTTTCTTAGTTCTTTTTGCATTTCAGGTGGTTTTTCTTTGTCTTCCTGCTGAGTTCCCTGGAGTCTCACCTCTCACATGAATAGTTCAGCAGTCAGGATTAAGTTAAGGATTAGTGAAGGATTAACAGAAGTTTATATGTAGTTTTTGAGGTTCCCACTTATAACTTCCTTCTGTCTGGGATTTCACTACTCAATTTCTGGCCACTCTAGCAGTCCCAAACTCTCTTATTTCTGATTCCTCTAATAAGAGTATGGTTTTGCTTCTAGCTTGGTGGGGCTGGGGACTGCCTCCAGTGGGAAAGCCATGGATGGATCTCAATTAGTCTGGGTCTTTTTTTGTCAAGGATCAAATTTCTTCCAGTTTCTGTCTGCTCTTGATTACTGTCCAGTGTCTTTAAACAATTGTTTTCCATTTTTTAATCAGAGTTCGTAATTGTTTTCTTTGGGAGTGTTAGTTAAATGTAAGATACTCTGCCAATTGGATAAGACCAGAACCTCTCTATTAACTATGAATGAATTCAAAACTCCACATCTGGCTTTTAAGATTGTGTAGGAATAATCTCCACTGTCTTAGTCAGCTCAGGCTACCACAACAAATATACCATAGACTGAGTGGCTTAAACAACAAATACTTATTTTTCACAGTTCTGGAAGCTAGAAGTCTGAGATCAGGTTGCCAACGTGGTTGGGTTCTTTTTTTTTTTTTTTTTTTAAAGATTTTATTTATTTATTTGAGAGAGAGAGAATGAGAGAGAGAGAGCACGAGAGGGAAGAGGGTCAGAGGGAGAAGCAGACTCCCTGCTGAGCAGGAAGCCCGATGCGGGACTCGATCCCAGGACTCCAGGATCATGACCTGAGCCGAAGGCAGTCGCTTAACCAACTGAGCCACCCAGGCGCCCCGTGGTTGGGTTCTTATGAGGCTCTGCTTCCAGGCTTGTAGACAGCTACCTTCTCTCTGTATCCTCACATGGCAGAGATGGCAGAGGTAAGCTCTGTTCTGTCTCCTTTTCTAAGGGCACAAATCTCATCAAGAGGGCTTCACTCTCATGACCTAATTACTTCCCAACAGCCCCATCTCCAAATAATACCACTTTGGGAACTAGGGTTTCAATATATGGATACGGGGAGAACACAAACATTCAGTTCATAGCATTAACCTTCCTTTATTTTACTTCATCTTCCACCCCCCCCTTTCTTCATGCTCAATTGCTGCCAATTTGACATACTTAATGTTCTTCCAAACTTTGTATATGTGCATCTGCTATCTTACCCCTCTCTTTTATCTCAACATGTCCAAATCTACTGTCAGAATTCTTGTAAACTAATAATAACACTGCTCCTCACCTTTTCTGATAGACTCAGGAGTCAGACAGAGATTAAATGATCACTTTTAGTATTGATAATGATACTTGAAGAAAGATGTCTCAAGGATCTCTTACTGCATGGCAGAAAATCGACCAGAATCTAAGAGTCAGGCAGATGGGCTCTAGCCTAAGGGAAATCAGGAGGGGCTAAGCCGAGCATGCTCAGTTTCTGCTCTCAAACTCACTAACTCCTGTGGGAGGAGTAATGAGTAAGGGCGGAGAGCAAGAGTGTTCCTGTAGCTGAAGTTCCCCCACGTGGAAACATGAAAAAGGAGAATAAACGGCCTCTCCATCCCAGCTCCCCTGAACATTAACCAGGACTCAATTCTCAGTCTTCATTTGCAAATCCTCCCCTGTGCCCTTCTACCTGGATGTAGTCTCTCCTGCTGTGAATGCTCATTTTACCTTATCTGAACTTTTCCAATAACATTTATTCTATCTTGTCAGTACAGTAATTTATCTATTTCACTGTGACCTCTCCTCTTTCCTAGAATAGCCTTTAAAATGGGTCTATTTAATACTATTCATGCTCTCATATTTCCCAATTATTAACACAGTAACTGACAAATGGTAAGCCTTCCATGAGTATTTATAGAATGAGTAAGTGAAATGAGCCATGGGGGTGGGGACCACAGGTAGCTTACCCCAAATAAGCTCAGGCAGAGAGGGATCTAAGAATTTAAAGCAGACTAGGCCAAGCCATCATGAGAATGAAAGAAAACATTTCTGTTTAAAGTAGCTAATTGCTTCTCACTGGAGAAGGTGGTAATGACATCACCAGCGCTGATATTGCTTGATACCATTATCTTCTACTCCGTAATGTGAGGAGTGCCCTAGCAGGTGTGCTTGGAATTGAACTCATGGGACAACTAACAGCAGCTTCTTGGAGCCTCAACCAGCCTCTCTAGAGGTTTTAAACATCTTAAGTTACATAAGAAATTAGAATGAGGGAAATGAATGGATTAAAATGGGGAACTGGGATTCCTCTTGAAGGTTAATTTGAGACTCTTGACTCTATTTATGAAATTCTTAGTTCAGAAATAATTATTCATTTTTACCTTTATCCTTAGGTACTATCAAAGAATATACTGGGAAAAAAGTTCTGAATCAAAAAGTAATTTTTACAGTTCCCCCAGACAGAATTATTCCATACTGTGTGCCTTTTAAGTATTTTTAGAAAATATAAATATTAGATACAATTCTTCTTTTTGTACTTAACTCAGGAAAATAGTCTGGCCCAAGTGAAGGCTTACAATTTTCTTTTTTCTTTTTGTATTATAAAATTAAATATATAGATGAGCAAAATAAGGAAAAAATACTCTAATCTCACTATTAGCAATAACCAATGTTAATGTTTTGATATCTAGTCTTTCACCCTTTTTCTATGTATACATGTGTATATCTAGCTATGTATCTACCTATATCCAGATTTAGGAAAATTATAGCATATACTCTTTAATTAATAAGCTTTTTATTTTATAATTGTTTTAGGTTTACGGAAAAGTTGAAGGAGTTGTGAAGATAGCGCAGACATAACCCATACCAGTCTTCCTATTACATTATTATGGTACTAATACCATGTAGCTAAAGAACTGATACTGACACACTGTTGTTACTGATACTAATATTAATATACTATTACCAACTGAAGTCTATGATTTGTTCAGACTTTTTTAGTTTTACCTAATATTCTTTTTCTGTTCTGGGATACCACATTACATTTAGTTATCATTTTTCTTAGGCTCCTCAGACTATATTTTGTAGACTTCCGCATTCTTGGTGACCTTGACAATTTTGAGGAGTACTGGTCAGGTGTTTTGTATAATGTCCTTCACTTAAGATTTGTCTGATGTTTTTCTCCTAAGGTTATAGATCTGGGGAGAAGAGAACCACAGAAGTAAAGTACCATTCTCACCACATCACATCAAGGGTATATATTGTCAAGACTCATCACTGTTCATGCTGACCCTGATCTTGTGGCTGAGGTTGTGTTTGTCAGTTTGCTCCATAGTAAAATTATTCTTTCTCAGTGTGCAAGGGTTCTAATTTCTCCACATCCCCACCCACACTTGTTGCCTTTAATTGGGTTGTTTGTTTTCTTATTGTTGAGTTTTGTGAGGTTTTTGTATATTTTGAATAGAAGTCTTTATCCAATATGTGATATTTTGGATATTTTATCTTTTTACCCTCTTAATGGTATCTTTTGCAGCATATGCTCTTTTAACTTGCTTTTTTTCACTCAACAATATGTTATTAACATCTTTCCATGTTATTCTTCTATAATTTCACCTAATGGCTATAAATCACTACATTATATGAATGTAGTATACAATGTATTACTGTTGGACAAATATTTAGATGAATTTCAGTTTTTTATTTTTACAAAAAAAAAGAGAAAACAGTGGTGGATATCCTTGTAACTAAATATTCTCTTAATATTTGCTTAAGATAAATTTCCTTAAGTTAAAATTCTATATCCAAAGGTATCAACATTTTAAAGACTTTTGCTGGGACAGATTCTCTTTTTTTCCTGATCTTCCATCCTTGTAAAGCATTTTATTTCCTCTTTAGGTCAGAGTCAGAGGTAGGACACGAGTGCATTTTGAAGTATCATTTGTTTTGATAACTAGTATATTAAACACACACAGATCTGAGAACCTCAGAAGTATTCAGCCTCCGAGGAGAGCTTCATTCTAGCCTTTCCAAAAGCCTTTCCATTTGTTCAGTTGACATCCTATACCTTAATTTAGGCTTCATGTACTCTAAGAAACCTGCCTACTAATCCTCCCATCTTGGTAATGGCTCAAAGTGAAGGTGTTCAATGAAGCAGTCTGGATGGTGTGTGTCCAGTTCCTCAGACTTGGGAGTTGTTTGGGGTCCCTGGGGGAATGGTCATGGCCCCTTTGTCTCAACATTGCTTTCCCTCCTTTCTCATGCTGGGTTAACTTCCCTCCACTGCATTCTCACGGCATTCAATCTTAGCCTGCACTTTCCAATGTTCCTGCTCTCTAGGAGATTTCAAATGTCTGAAACTGAACTGCCTAAAAATCTTATTTTTGTATTTTAAAAACAGAATAAATAGAAACAAATGTTTTGAAAATTCCATAACATTCCCTTACAGCAATTACAAGGCGGGCTTGGGCATCCCTCTCCTGAAATGAAAGAAATCACTGAGGTCTTAGCTTTGTGGCTACACATCCAGTGTAGTCTATAAACCTCTACTTGTAGCAGCATGGACTCACACTTTGAGTAGCAAAGAGAAGAAGCTGTCACAGGAACAGGGCTCACTGGCCCAGCTCTTATTTTAACTTTTTACATTTGCTTTTATGCTGCCAGACACTGCTGCTAACCTTTGGCCTACAGTAGTTTAGAGAAATATGGAGGCTGTTAGTCAAAGGAACTCTGTCTCCCCAAGAACGTGTTGTGACACATTGAACTCAGAGCCATGTCAGTTGAAACAGATCTTGTGCTTTAACAAGTACCTTGGATCCTTGGGAGAATAAGCTAGTCATGGCTTTACGGGCCTTTTAGGGAAAGCTACTGCTGTGCTGCATGTTCTTGGCACTTGGGAATGCACAGTGCTGATGGTTGCCAAGAATATAAACAGCCAGAACAATATGTTCAGCATTTAGGAAATACCGCTGGATCTAGCAAATGTATACGACAGAATGAACTCTGTGGCCAGAGAAATTTCCTCTGCACATTTTACTTTCCTAAAGAATAGCCGAAGTGGAGGTCCTAACACACCATGCCAACCTGATACAGTTTTGGATATATGTGAATTGAGGGGCACTGATACTGATTTCACTTATGTGTCTCTTGTGTCTTTCACTAGATTCTAGATATCTTAAGGTAGAGGCTCATGTCTAAGCTGCTCTGTAAATCCTGCCACTCCACAAGTAAGGCTATGAACTCAAATAAATTGCTGGTAAGATAGAGCAAATGCTGTGACCAGACAAGCAAGAGTTATCAATTTAAGGATTAAAACTGACCTAACCTTTGGATTCAGAATAGTCTCTTCCCTGCCTCCTCCCCTACCTACTTTCTCCCTTAAGTATATGTGGCCCTAGGAATACACTTCCAAAGCTTCAAATTAGTACTTTTATCTGGAACAATTTTAGGGCATCATTAAATTACATTGTAAGAATTTACATAGGTCATTTATAATTTTTTAATCTGGATGAAAGTAATGTTCTAGGACAGGTGTTATTGCTACTCTGAAAGTTGTTGCTTAAGAACATGTTTTCATTTTCTTTGTCCCTCATGCATCCTGCCTGAGACCTTCAGAGCTCCTGTATCAAGAGAATTGTAGAGAAGGGGGACAAAAAGAGTGAGCAGGGTAATGTTCCCTTCTTCCTCTCCAGCTTTCAGCTCCTGTTACTAGTGGGAGAGGAAGGAAGTTAATCAAAAGGAGAATTACTTTGCACTACCTATAAAGTATGTGTTCCTTCCCTGGCACTTTACGTACATTATCTCACTTAATTCCATGACAACTTAACAAAGTAGATATTATTATTCCCATTTTACAGACAGGAAAACCAAAGGGCTAAAAGAGTCAGTAACTTGTCCAAAGTCATAGAGTTACAGACCAGTATTTGAACCAGCGCTGTCCGATTATGTAGAGCCCACTAGGTTGTACCCTACCTGCATCCTGCTGAGTCCTTTTGTCAGCAGTTAGGGTGAACTGCTATCAGATGAGCAGGAAATCGTGGTTATGGCTGCAGGCCATAATCCTGGGCAAGCATGAAGGAGGAAACAACTTTCTGATAGCTGAATTTGCAAAAACCTATGGGCCATGGTAATCCCAATGCTGATGACCGGGCCCAGGTGGGACCCATGCAGACTGGGATAGAGCTAATGGGTAGGTATGAGTCCCCTAAACGGCAATTATGATTTGGGCAGAATGTCCCTAACTCTCTCCCCCAAATAAAGCAAACTTGAATTCCACACAGGGTTTCTCTATTGCAGCTGCTACAAACCAATAAGCTTTGGGGATCTGTGCTTTCTACTGGACAGGAAAGAGTATCTGGGGATGAAAAGGAAGATGAGAAAGAAAGGGGAGGAAGAGAGATCTATGTGTAAGGAAATTAATACATCTTTAAACAAAAAAGAGTTCAAAGAAAACACACACAGCATGTAAAAGGGAGATGAGAAATGAGTAATGCTTTTAAAAAGTATCTACCTAGGGGTGCCTGGATGGCTCAGTCGGCTAAGTGTCTGACTCTTGATTTTGGCTCAGGTCAGAATCTCAGCGTTGTGAGATCAAGTCCCAAGTCAAGTTCTGTGCTGGGAAGGAAGCCTGCTTAAGATTCTCTCTCTCCCTCTGCCCCTCTCTTAAAAAAAAAAAAAAAAAAAAAAAAAAGTATCTACCTAAATTTTTCACACACAAGGCTGAACAACTTGTTTTCAAAATTGCTTCCTCTTTCGTACCATTTCCATATCACTTTCTAGAAATACCACCGTACTCACTGTCTCAGAAAGGTCACTGCACAATGCAAGGAGGTGGCTGAGGGAAGTGCAGGAAATGGTAGAAACACAGAGGAACAGGGCAAACATAATGTGATGAATCTTCTCTTCTGCAAATATAATTACTTTCAGGGTGAAAAGATAGCCAGGCTGATTTAATGGATTATTAGGATTCTCTGTCTTACCGTTCTCAATCCTAAATCTGTTTTCTGGGTTTGTATATATCAGTGGGGAAATGAAGATCCTGTTAAATCTTTGTTACATTCTCACCATGGAGCAAAAACTGTGGATGTAGCAAAGACGTTTATTCAGAACAAATTTTATTTCTGGACATTGTCTTTCTTCCAAGGCCTCTTTTCTAAAGTACCACTAACATATGTAAACCACTACATTGCATCATCCATTAATTCATTAACCACCATTTATGGGATGGCTCCAATACATCAGATGTTGGGGATTTAAAAACAAATGACACATCCCATGCCCTCAAGGAGATCGTGTTTAGTAGGGAAGAGACAACCGAACAAATAATCACTATTATAAAAGTTCAATAGTCAAAGGCTATACAAAGTATGATGAGCACATCCGGCACAAATAACTATCTTTCAGTCAGAAATATGTTTTATGCTTTCCATTAGAAAGCAAATTTCCCTTGTTAAGAAAAATAAGTTGCTATCATTCAAATTACTAACCCCAAATTAATCAGTCTCTGTTTATTGTTGTCTTGTAGCTAGAAAGGCTTTAATTCTCCATTACTGAAATCTACTGACACATAACCAAGCCCAGTATAATACAATTCTTGGGGGAAATACCACATTTCTCTGGGCATGCAATTGAGAAAACACCATACTTAGAAGCTATGTCATTTTCATTGCATAACAATTTGGGGAAATCACATCAGGCACATATTTAGAGGGTATCCCATGGTAACCATGAGAAGTTGCTTTGGTCTCACATAGCTGAACATAAAAATTAATCCCAGCTTATCAGATGTCTGGAAGGAACAGGAAGAGTGAAAGTTATCATATCTTCTTTGCATTATTAAATTAAACAGCTCTCTGGGCTTACATGAGCTCTTAGGGATCAAAAAACCTTTTGTCCCACACTTGGTCCCATGGTTGTAGTAGTAGGTGTTTCTTCATGTTTGATTTTTTTCTGAGCTTTCATGGAATGTGTCTTGCTCATGCTTAGGGGACTATGGTTCAGTGGAGGCCACCCTGAACAAGTAACCTACGGGCTTCTCTGCCTTTCAATTTCTTCTGTCTCTTTCTATAAAATAAATACTGCAGTCAGTGATTCTCTTTCTTTATCACTTAAGTGGATTCTCTGTGCCCAGGCCTTCTACGGGTTTGATGAGGATTCATTGAGTAATGGGACAAGTGAGCTTGCTGAGGAGAGGCTCTGATACGACTCTGTGCAGCCTCCCCCCAGATTATATCAGTTATCTGTTTTCATCCACCAATGTACCCACTTCATTTATAAATGAAGGAGGGAAGAATTGGTTTGGAGGCACAATCTGAGGGGAGAGAGGAAGTAGAGCATGGGGAGGGGGGCATAGCAACTGATTTCTTTCTGGCATTTTATGCTGAATTGGTGTGCTGGCAGTTAGGGTGTGTGGGAGCCAAAAGCTGATGTACCCCTTTAATTAGATACTTGGGAGTGTGGGTGTGGTGGAGGTAAGAAACACAGGAAGGACTTCAAGAGGCTGTGGGCAGTGCTGTTCTGGGGGAGAAATGATAAACTGGGAAATAGAGTTGGGTGGAGGCCACAATTTTTTCCATGTTGAGTGATATCTTAAAGAATCTTCTAGCACCCAGGCCCAGGGAACTGGCTACCTTGGGATCATCCCTGGCTACATTGGTGCTTTCCAGGTGGGCCCCTTGGAGAGGCAGTTGTGAGGACACTTTGTGGTCAGTGGACAAGAGGGATTAGAACATGGGGGAAACTGGGTGGTCACAACTGTGTTGTTGGACTGGTTTGTGAACCCACATGAGGCACTTTTTGGGGAGGCCTTGAGGAACAACTACAGTCACTCTGAAGACCTCTCTATTCATTCTGCTCTGGAATTTATGTACATTCTCCCAATTTTAAGTGTTGGCTCAACAAAATATAAATATCATGTTGGCTGAATACAATGGGTCTACAGGTGAAATTCAGTCCATATGCCATCAGTTCATTACTTCTCCATAACTCATTAGAATTTCCTGGAATTTCCAGTTTTTTGATATGCCTTCTGGATGTACCATCAAATTATTTGTCAGATCATGTGGCGGGGACTTCTAGCTAACACCCAATATCTTTCTTCCTTTGTATCAAAACCGGTATTGTATGTGTGATGGCTGGGATGCCAGTTAAAAGGCTAAGTTTTCCAGCCTCTCTTGTTGCCAAGAATAGACAGATGACACTATTACTGGCCAATGAGATATAAGAAAAGTATCCTGAAAGCCACCTTTAAAAGTTACCGACTCCAGGTGCCTGGGTAGTGTAGTCCGTTAAACATCAGACTCTTGGTTTCAACTCAGGTCATGATCTCAGGGTCATGAGATCGAGCTGGCTTCTGGCTTTGCCCTCAGGGTGGAGTCTGCTTGAGATTCTCTTTCCCTCTCCCTCTGGCCCTCTTGCTCTCTCTCTCTCTCTAAAATAAATAAAATAAATCTTAAAAAAAAAAAGTTGCTGACTCATCTGGGAGGACATTTGTTCCTCTCCTCTTCCTCCTTTCTGACACGACTGCAGACAAAATAACTAAAACTTGCGTGGCCATCTCGCCTCAGTAAGTAAGCCACCAGAGAGGAGCCATGCATCAAGGTGGGGGAACAGATGGAAGCAGTCTATCTTTAATGACCTGAGACTCTCTCCCTATCTCCAAACTTCTATAACGTAAGTGAGAATATCATCTTCTTAAACTGTTTTCCTGAGGTTTTAGTTATATGCAGCCACCTAATTCATGCAAACCAGGTGTTATGACTGGTCTGGAAAGTATGGCTTCTTTCATATACACAGCTTATATTTTAGTTTAAAAAAAATCATTATTTACATGTTCGTGCAGAAAACATGTAAAAAGTTAATAAAAAATAGTGTTTGATAATTCAAGACAACAATATAAGAAACTCTACCTGACAGTAGATTATTGTCAAACATATGGAAAGACCATAAAGGATATGGGAATTGTACCTTTGGCTGAGGTGGTTTATGTTGGCCTATTTTAGTAAGTGGGGTTTAGACGTAGCAGCAGGGTCTAGAGACATATGTGAGGGCAATGACAAAAGTAATGTGAGTATGGTAACAAGAAAGGGTGGTCTGTGTTTGTTAAACAGTGAGCGAATTCTCAGCTCAAGGGGAGTTTTTGTGACAGGAAGTAGTGCAAGGTACAACCAGTGAAAGAACCTGACAACCTCTAACATAGAGCTATCATCTTTTTTCATTCGTGCTACATTCCTGTGTTGTTTTAGGGACCTTCAGCACATCTTTTCTCAGCTTCTTTCTCCTCAGATTGGAAAGTTGTGGTCTTTTTCTAATTTGCTTTCACAGCCGTCTCTCATACTCAGCCCCTTTCCTGAATGGTACCCAGAATGCTGTCTCCAGAGCAGCACATGACTCTCCCTGGGAAGGGCCCTCTTTCTTTAAAACAGGAAGAAGTTACATTTTCAGTTGCCTCCCTGACAACACCCAGCATTTGTTTTGCCTTTTTGGGTAAGCACAGAATCATACCCTAGACTCACAACCAGATGATCCTTCCGTCGCTAAAGAAATGGAGGTATCAACAGCAGACTGGTATTGGCGACAGATTGGCGGTTCCTGGACAGAGCGTGGTCCACGAGCATCCCACAAAAGTTCTGGGCCTCTTTGACCACGTGCTCTCAGCCCCACTGCACAACCTGCTACGCTCCATTCCTGTGAAGGAGACTCAAGCCAGGCCATAGTTGGTCTGAGGTCCCGCCAGGACAAGGCTACTTGCGTTAACCTGAAGTTCCTGAAGGAATCTCCTTTGTTGTTGACGGAAAACCTGGTCTGTTGCTCAGATTTCTCACTTTCAGGAGCCGCGTTGGTAACAGGCAAAAATTGGGCAGAACTTCGTTAACATTCTCAGCCGCTTTCACGAAGCCAAGAATTGGAAAATGGGCCTCGTTGAATTACCTTTTGTTAGCAGCGTGGAGATGCGGGCAAAGGGCACAGTGTGGTTTGTGTCTGCAGCTGGCCTCACCACGGCCCTGGGCTTCTCCCCTTCCTGGCTACTCACTCGTCGGATGGCCCGGCTGTAAAGGGCCATGCTGACAGGGCATTTCAGTCATGCAGCTAATGAAAATCATTCTGAGGCTCGATCTGACAGGTCCCTCAGACTCATATCGGAAACCCCTAACCAATGTCATTCCTTCTCTGACTGCCTTCTCTTTTTTAACCTGTTTATTTGCTTTCAGAAGGCATCACCAAAAAAATAAAAAAATAAAAATACTGATGAAAATGCCCGTTTTCATGGCTGACATGCGTTTTTGGCTTTCCAAGCCAGCAAGACAATAGCCAGGAAAACAAAAGGAAAAAAACCTTGCCTTCGCCTTTCGGGGCATGGATATGTGAGGAAAATTTGGATTGCTGAAAAATCAGACAGTGGTCTATCAGTTACAGACGCATGAGTCACCGCGGGCTGTACGGAGACAGACCAGAGTTACCTGGAAAACACACAAAAAAACCCCGGCCTGGCCAAAGTCCAAACACAAGAGGAACCAAACAAAAGGATTCCCAGGGAAGAAGAGGCTGTAATCAAAGTCCTGGCAGCACCCAGCCCCGATGAAAAATGACTGTGCAGAATTCCCATTGAGGATATTTGGAACCCCTCCTCTTAACTTTCCCCGCCTTCCCTTTTCCTCAGCTGGGGACCTGCAGCCCAGCTCTGGCCTACAATCTTACCCGGTGATAGAGGCTAAGCTGTGTTCACTTAGGTCAGAGCCGGTCAGGGCGCAGGGATTAAGTTACTGCTCCCAGCTGATGGAAAAACAGTGGCTTCCAAGCCACCTGCTTTGCCAGTTCCCTCAAAAAGATCCACACCCAATAAAACAATTCCGAAATTCACCCTACTGATGGGAGCACCTGAAAAAATGCAATGATTAAAAAAAGAAAAAGAAAAAAAAAAAGTCCAATATCAAGTCTGAAGAAGGGAGCCTGTTAGTAGCCTGGAACGCCTTACAAGATTTTGAGAAAAGATTGACGTAAAGAAAATAGTTAATATATTTTCATGAATTCATAGCCACAATAGTCTTATCTTTGGAGAGCTTTCTCTTCACGGCCATGCTATGGCTGATTTTTGAAACGCTAATTTCCTGTTCCTGGTTCTGTTCCTTGTGGGATTTATTAAAGGAAAGAAGAGTATAATCTTCTAGTCATTATGTGGTGGCCAGATAAATTACCTAAATATCGAAGTGAAAAATTTGCTTAGATTTATTACATACAGACACTTAAATTTTAAACCGTAATGGTTGAAAAAGCAGAAATCTATCAGTTACATTCATGGGAATGTACATTAAGCATTCATCACACGGATTTTAAGAAATAACTATAGGAAGAAAAGGAACATATGAGAACACAAGATGTGAAAGTATTTTCCAAAAGGCGCAGCAGAGGTGAAGTATCGATACTAAATGAAAGCGTGTTATAATAGGATACATATTAATTAGGGAAGATTATCAAAATATCTAAACCCCTGCCCTGAATCCCTGAAATGAGAACCGGCAGCAACTCTTGCTCACGTGGTGGAGAACACAAACACATATTCTTTAAAATGCTTTTGCAGATGGATATTGTAATATGCAGTAGACTAGGCCATGCTACAATAAACAGCCCCAAAATCTTAGTGATTTAAAACAACAAAGATGTTTTCCTCACACTGTATGTCCGTCAAGGGTCAACAGGACTACTTTGCTCACTGTGGTCTGCTTAGAACCCAGGCGGATGCCAGTCACAGGTGACCGTCTTGCTCCAGGCATCTGGGACATCTTGCTATCTCTGGCTATCTCCTGGGCTAGTAACACTGGGGATTTACAACAGATTTCAAGATAGTGCCTAAAGGCAGATGTAAAGTTTAAATTCCCAGATCATCATTTGTCCTGGGAGTTAGGGCCCTACAAAAGTTAAAGTGACTGAGTCTCTCTCTTCTTTTTCTTTTGAATACAGAAGTTTTTCTACGTTCTAAGTATTAGGGTGACAAGGACTATGTGGAAAGTAAAGTGCCTGACCTTTCTTTTTTTCTTTTCTTCAGTCATATTTATCTCCCAGACCTTGTCCCATTGCCCATGTTTTGCTGACAGAAACAGGACCCTGTCTGAACTTTTGGAATCTGTTTTCCAAGGCTTTTGGCAAATTGTTTCTGCCACATTTTCAAGATCCATCATATGCTGCCATAATAGAGCCAGACTCTGGTGCCAACAGATGGAAGAAAGGTGTATGAAAATTTCAAACTAGAAAATCATTGGAATTAATATTTTCTTGTCAAAATGAAATAGGAAATGAAGACTATGCTCCCTTTTTTCCCCCTTCGGAAGGTGCAGGAAGTTTAGAACACATTGAGGAGGGGAAGTCATAGGACCTGCTAGTTTCTAATCTCCTCAACACAAACTATGAGAATAAAAAGGGAACTTTAGACTCTTCATCAGACCAATTCAGAAACGTATTTGAGGCACGATACAATAGTAAAGCACTATATAACATTTATACCCACAAGCTTTTAAAAAACAATTTGTATTGTAAGAGTGATACAGGCTTATTATGGAAAACTACGAAATAATGAAAGATAAGAAGAAAACAGAACCAGTCATAATGCTAGACCCAAGAAATCATAATTGCAGAAGTAATTGGTGTTAACCTTCCAACATTTCTCCTGCATCTGCAATTTTTACACAATTGAAAATATAATAGAGGCTAGAACTCTTAGTTCACAAACTCAGACACACTTGAAATATGAACTCAAATTAATTTCTATAGCAAGTCCTTGCTCTGCCTGCGGATCAAAATTTAATCTTCATCTTGAGACAATGCTTTTCTTTCTAGGGTGTATCTGAGTTGACAGGGGTCCGTGATAATGTGATATCAAGGGTTGGGAGATGGGTACTTGGTCCTCAAGTAATATCTACATATGCCTCCGCTAAGAAATTTCCTGTCCCTGTTTGCATTCTTCCTCTTCCATTTTTAATACTTCTGCCAAGGAAACAAAATCCCAGGACCCACCAAAATCTAGCTCTTACCAACTCGCAGTTTCTTTCTCTTAAATCCAGCAGTACCTTTTTTCAAGTACGGGCACAAGCTGGTTATTTACCTATCGCCTCTCAGCTCCAAACTCACCCCTTTTACACCCTGTTCTGCAATGCTGGGCCTGGAACCCTGGAAACTTTAATTCCCAGACTTCCTTGCCTGCTGCCTTTCTGCCAGTCCTGCCAATTGGCAACAGCAGAGGGACCTGGAAGGCAGAAGGAAAGCAGAAGTGTCTTTCCTCCTGTTTATTGCTGGTCTCGTCAGTGTTGCCCAGGGCTGGCGATTTGTCCACCAGCAAGAGCTGGCTCAGACCTCGGCCCCAGTGTGTCCTCCAGCATCCAGAATCTGCCACAGGGCCCCCCCACAACAGTCAGCAGTGGCTGGGCAGTGCTCCGGTCTCCCGGGTCTGAGCCTCACCTCCGTGAGACCCTCCCCTCCAACAGTCCCGGGGGTTCCCGCTCCCTGCTCCAACGGCCTCCAGATTGTCACCTTGAAGCACCCCTTTTTGCTCTCTTAGCCTCTGGCACCTGGAGAGCCAACTTCCAAAATTAAAATACCTGTGAGATTTAGGTTTTCCTCACAGGACCGTAGCTGCTATCTGGGGGACTGATTCTTCCTTCACGTAATCTTGATGTTTTTCCCTCAGAGGGAATCCCTCTATCAGATATTTGTATCCCAGGCATCTGCCAGAGGAGCTCCTTGAAGGGTTCAAGAAATTAAAAGCACAAAAGCTAGAGACTTTCTAGCTCTTTCTGTTTCCCTCCACAGTCATGCTTCCCCAGGGCATAGGAACACAGAACTGAACTATGAGCTGGAATGAGGGAGACAATGCAGTGGAAAAAGGGGGAAATTGTTACTAT
Source organism: Callorhinus ursinus (assembly GCF_003265705.2). Taxonomy (NCBI): domain Eukaryota; kingdom Metazoa; phylum Chordata; class Mammalia; order Carnivora; family Otariidae; genus Callorhinus; species Callorhinus ursinus. Next base: position 20,103,602 of record NW_027397064.1, read on the forward strand.
GGCAAAAATACTGTCAAATAGTAATACCTTTAAATAATGCTTTTTTCCTCTTTCCATAAGCATCCTTGTATACCTTTTCTTTGTCGAACCCTGACCAAATTGCACACTCACAAGCAACATAAATATTATTATTTCAGCCATGAAGCCATTAAGTTCTGGAGTAATTTCTTATGCACTTATATTATCCAATACTGATTCTGTATTGTGTGTGTGTGTGTGTGTGTGCTTACATAAATAGATCTCAGTATTCTGTAATGTCTTGGTTTTCAAAGGTTAAAAGTAAGAACCTTCACTAAGATGACTTCAAACGTGACTATAGATACTCCCGAAAAACATTTAGTGGATTTAATGCACATAGAGCTGAAAAATATGCAGCTCACTTTTCTGAGGGTTTTTCAACTTTGTTGAATACATTGTTAAAATTCGAGTTACAATTTTTTTCTTGTCCTGAATTATCAAGCAGTTGAACTATTTTTTCCCCATTAAAGTTGATTTAAGTACACGGGCTTATATAGTTTATATGAGATTTAGTCCCATGGCTGCTTGAACCAAGAGAAACTCAAGATGGATGATCTGTTTTAACTCTATGCAACCATATGTGTATTTATGGAGCTGAAAAGCAAGCCTGAAATTTTATGTGCCCTTTAAAAGAGAAAATCTTCAGAGAGAAGCATGTTCCTGCCTTCATAAATAGTGCTCCCATAGTTTGTGCACCATCTCATAACAATAATAAATATCCCTCAAAGACAACTGCAAATTTGCAATTGATTTTGATCATTATTCCACACTGAATAACTGCAGGATTCAACAAAGTCAGAATGATGATGCAGATCAATCTGCAGTCAATTTGCATTGCCTGTTTAACCCTGCAGACAAAGGATTTGCGGTACTGCAAAGCTCAAGTACAGCAAATACAGAAAGGTATGATGGGGGAGACAGGTGAGAATAAAGGTAATTTAGAAACGTTACAATTGGTCTCAAATATGCATCAGAATGAATAAAGAGTATATTTTCAAAAAAAATGTTAATAGTTGTATGAAGAGCAAATGGAACAATAAATGAAGGTTAACTCAAGAATTCTATAAACAGGCGTACAAATTTAATCCACTTTACAAGAAGAAAATTAACTCCATACCTTTAGAAGCATAGAATAATTTCTTGAAGCAATTTTAAATGATAATATGCTGGAATGATGGCTTAATTGCACAAGAATTCTGCTTAATTCATTGGAAGTCCCCCTGAAGAACTCAAGTTTGAGAACTGGGGAATTCCATCATTGGTTAGAGGCCATCTTCGTTACTGTTGGAGGTGGGTTCGATTTGGGGTGACCCAACCACCACAGGTTGCTCAGGCAAGACCAACAACAGCCCTTTAGCTGGTTTGGAATTGCTCTGGGCTCCAGGGGTAGAAGGAAAGGCTTTCATTGGCCCACCACACCTGTGCTAGGAGGTTTGGGGAAATCTTATCAAATAGTTGCAATCTTAAGCAGAATTACAAGACTAGCTTTAAAATCAGAACCCAGACATTTCTTGAGCTAATGAAAGACAAAATATATCCTTGGTATTAGAGTGAGATAAAAATAGTTAAATTCTTTTCTTTCTTTTGTATTAACCTCTGCAATAAAGTGGGCAGATCCTAAGTGAATCCAGCTCAATGAATTTTTGTCTATGCAAAGGCCCATGAAACCAACACCCAGGACAAGATAGGGAAAATTTTCTGTTCCTTGTGAGGTAGCATTGTGCTTCTTCCCAGTCAATACTCCCAAAGATAACCACTATTCTGACCTTCAATACATAGATCAGTTTTGCTTGGTTTTGAACAGGAAGGGTATTTGAAATATTTGACATAAATATTAGTAGTTACTCACCTCCCAGAGATGTCACAGATAGTATATTTCTCTATTTCCTTCATTTACTTATTCATTTGTTCAAAACAATGTCTAGTTACCAACTTTGTCCACCAGGCATTGAGAATGCAATATTGAACCACAAAGCATCAGCGTCAGCCCTTGGAAAACGTCATAGTAAGTGGGAGAATACATACAGGTAAGCAGGCGATTATGGTGCTGAGTGGTACGTGCTACCACAGGAGGAAGTGCCATGAAAAAGGGTGTGGAATGTGGACTTGGGAAAGTGAGGTGGTTAAGCAGACAGAGATGAGGAGACAATCAATACAGAAGCACAGGGAACAGTGGGAACAGGTGCTCAGGGGCAAAAGAGAGCTTTGACTATTTAGGGAACTGAAAGACAGAACATTCCCTGTGATTAGACAAGGGGACTGGGGCCAGATCCTGGGGGACTTTGCAGAGCACGTGTCAGAACTTCTACTTGGCTTCAAGGGCAATGGGACGCCGTTGAAGCCCTTCCAGCAGGGGACTGTCATCATCACATTGGTTGATTGTTTTAAAGCAGTACCTATAAGAGGAAATAATACCATGGAAAGAGAGATGCTTTGAAAAACAACTTTGCTTTGAGATTTTTGTGGGGGGTGAAAAATGTGAGCTAGCACCCTTCCCGCCAGACACAGTTTTTATGAAACTGAATGCAAGTGGCAAGAAAGTGTGTAACAAAATATACCGCAGGGAGTAGGCTGTGTCTAGAGAACATGAAGCAACATTTGGATGCTGTGCTACTTGATTCTGTCTTAGTAGAAAGCTGTCAATAATAGGAGCAAGTTAAATTGTGGGCCCAATGTTCACAGCTGCAGATGGAGGGTTCCCTTCAAAATCTCTCTGGTAAGACTTCTCCACTGCACCTGGAATTCTCTATTTCACATGTTAACTTTACCTAATCTTTTTTTTTTTGATATCTACATTTCTATGATGATCACCATCAGCTTGAAAAATCCAAGGAGAAAGTGTCAAAACCATTTTCACTGACATCTAATTTCTAGGTCTCCTTCTTTGAACCCCATATTTAGATTTATGTTCTGAATCATATTTTCAAACACCTGCCCTATCCTCTCGGAGTTCGAATTATCTAAATGGATGTCCAAACTAATTAGATTAACAGGTCATCACCAAAGTCCCATTCTGCCCTGCCATAAAGACACAGCTTAAGTTGTTAAAGGCTTTGCTCCTTTGGTTGCGATAAGCTGAAATTTTCCTCTTTCTTAGTCCAATAGAATACATTATTGAGCCTTTTTACTTTTTGCCTCATATAAAAAATCAAGTAACATTTCTCTATAGTAGTATTATCATTCAACTTTTGTCATGGTTGAGGTATTTGTGTAATACCGATGTGTCTGGAAACCAGTCTTCTTTATTACCATGCTGACAAATTGTGAACAAACAGTTGGTAGGTAGATATTGTTAGAAACATCCTTGCTATGGAAACAAATTCCAGTATGATTTCATCCTAGTAACTAATGATTTATAACAAACTCCATTGACGTATATGCCTCTCTCCCTAACTAGGTCATAAATCCTGGAGGTCAAGTATAGGTTGAATTGTGTCCCTACCCAAAATCATATATTGAAGTCCTAAGCCCCAGTGCCTCAAAAATGTGACCTCATTTGCAGGTATAATTAGTTAAGATGAGGTCATACTGGGTTAGGGGGGACATCTAATACAATATGACAGGTGTACTTAAAAAGGGGAGAAATCTGAACATAGACATGAATTCAGGGAGGACATCACGTGAAGACTGACATTAAGCCGCCTCAAGCCAAGGAACTACCAGAAGCTGGGAGAGAAGCCTGGAACTGATCCTTTCCTGGTGCCTTCTGAGGGAGACTGGTCCTGCTGACATCTTGATTTCAGACTTCTGGATTTCAGAACTGTGAGACAATAAAATTCTGTTGTTCTAAGCTATCCAGTTTATGGTACTTTGTTACTGCAGCCCCGGAAAACTAATACAGCAAGGATTATGGCTTGCTTCTTTCTGTGTGCCCCACAGGGAGTCGTGAATGTCTGCTAAACTGGTGTTGCAATCATGGATCCCAGAAGACCTGAAGTTGAGCCAGTGAAGGCAATGACATGCCTAGGATTGGGCTCTAGCAAATTTCTTCCTCATCTTGAGATACACACTTGGGAACGTGCTGGGGTTGATACCAGTTGCTTGTACCTGGTGAGCAGACAGGCATGCAATCAGAGCATCAAACCATTCTCTACACCACACCTACTCTGAAAGAGGACCACAAAGAAGTTTCTTAATGTACCAGATGGGGCTGAAACATCCAAGGCGGGATGTTTTACAAGGGTACTCAGCCCCTTCAGTGTCCTGGGAAGCTTATCCCCCTCAGTTCTTACAGACATATGTGTGGAATCAGATGTACCTTTTACCAGCATTAAAGGAATTGTACCCTTTGCCTGAGTACACCATTCATTCAGTCAAAGACCTGGTCCATTGTGACTCATGAGAAAAAGTTAATGAAGTCTATCTGAAAGATCTTCCACTTAAACTGAAAGGAGGAGCCTACCAGCCACTGAATAGCATGCAAATATACAGGGGGTGGGGGGTGGTAGATCTAGATAGACCTAGTTTTCATCTTTTTGTTTTGTGAAGTCTTTTTTTCCACTAAATATAACACAAGTGTTGCTCAGACTGATTTGTCTCCACTATACACCCCAAGGAAGAGGCATTTGCCCTGTCTTCTGCACTGAGATTGCCATCTGATTACATCTGATTATTCTAAAGTTCCAAAGTTGGCAGTTGGTTGGTGGAGATATATATATATCTCCATTCAAAAGCTATATTCCAGTTGGTTGGTGGAGATATATATATATCTCCATGTGTATGTATACACACACACACACACACACACACACGTGTGTGTGTGAAGTGCATGAATCCTAAGCTCAATGACTTTTTATATATGGATACACTTGTGCCATGGCCCAGGTCACCAAGATCTAAAACATTTCCAGCTCCCCAGAAGACTCCTCTGTGTTCTTTCCCAGGCTTTTACATGTATGACTTCTAATTAACCATTAAATTATGTTTCTTAAACCTGCTAATAAAGAATGCCTTCTGTACAGTTAAGAATCTATAGCAGTTCACAAGAAATATAAGATGTAAAATCAGGCCCAAAGCTTGCCGTGTTGCCTTTGTATGGTCTGCATGGGGCAGAGTTTGCACCCTGGCTGCCTGTGGCTGAAATCTGTTCTTTGGACATGGTTTGTGTGGACTGACTGCAAAATGTCTTCTATAAATTGAACCATAATTTAAAATTAAGGTATTTCACATGAAAACTCAAATTTGGAGAGGGGGGAAGGGGCTTCTCTTTAAAAATTGGGAAATTTTGTGCATTCCTTCTTGGAAGAAGACACCGGGATCTAGGCAGTGGCTGCCCCCGTTGACATGAATGTGAAGATAGGGGCCCTGCTTCTTTCCACCGTTTAAGGCAATGTCCTCACATGCACTCATGCTCACTGACCTCATGAATGCATGTCAGCTACTGGGTCTTTGAGCCAGCTCTAACTAGACAAAATGGTAAATGTAAGACAGACTTTTAGTAGGAGACTATGTTCCTGCCAGAGGAAAAAAAATACCTTCAGTACTACCCAAATATTTTTAAAGAAAAATGGAATCATATTTTAAGTCAATACATTATTTCTTATAACTTCATATGGTGATTTATTTTCTGAAAATGGCTATTATTTATTGTGTACCATTCCAACTAGTTTCACACAGGTGTGTGCACGCACACAAACACACACACACACTTACACATATACACACACAGTGTTTATGTCTCACATCTGCACGCTGGCTAATGTTTAATTTTTCAAAACATTATACTGGAAGGCACTCATCTGTGGTGTGATCACAACTTCAATTTTGTTTTTGTATCTTTTCTGCATAAAAGTATCTAGTTCCATTAGGTTTCAAACTGAAGAGTGAATTGACGCATCTCTTTGTGACTCTGTTTTCCAAAGATGAACTTGAATCACCTGGTCAGATCACTGTTAGACATGCTTGGTGTTGAACATTATTTTTACATATATATGAAAATTCTCTATGAATGGTATTTGAAGGTTTTGTCTGTCATAAAAACCTAAATATTTATGAAATAAATGTATTATAAAAGTTCCTCATTCAGATACAGTATAAAAGAAAATTGCCATTTTAAAGGAAAACTACATGGAATATAGCTTTTGAATGGAGAGTGTCTTGGCTTTGCTTTTTTTCTAAGCAACTTTTTCTCCTTTATGTTTTGTACAAGCTCATAACAATTTTGTTCCAATCTATAAGATTTGTAATGTCACTACTTTCCATTTGTTCTACAACATAAACACCCACATGTCATTGCTACCTTATCATCAAGGGCTTGTGAGCAGAATTTCTTTCTGATATGTCAAATTATTGTTAAGCAGCTCCAGAGTCATCAGAGGTGGTTAATCTGTAAAATCAATTAACAGACATGAGAAGCATACAGACAATGAATAACATGGGAGAAAGAAGAAGGTTAATAATACTAAATGCCTTTTGGAATTTATTTAACCATATTCGATAAAATTGTCATTTCACACACAGCCATATGCACACACATATAAACACATGCACGGGCCACGGTTCTTTTATTTTTAAGTTGATATGAAATATTCTATGGCTTTTAATATATTCCTTGCGTAGGATAAGGATAATCTTTATCTCTGCCGAGTCAATTTATCAGCACAATGACTGTTAATCAAACTCTTTAGTTACTACATATTAAAATGACATTTTTTAAAAAAACAAAATCTCTAAGGGTAGTTTTAAATATGATTTTGATCCTATCCATGCTCTAGGTTAGGAAGGAGAGAAGGTGATCAGCAAAACGCATTCAGGGCCTATAGCCACAGACCCTATATGTAGACTTCTTTATTGTTGACATTGCCAAACCAAAGGATACTTGCCTCTTCGTTGTGCCAGAAATCTCAACATATATCAGCTCTCTCCTTTTCATTCCACCCTAGTGTGGCTTTCACAGTAAGAACATCCTGCAACCTCTCCAGCCTCCTTCTTTCTTTGTTCCTCTTTACAACAATCCTCCAATAAGTTTTCCAAACTAGTTATTTGTTTCCAACTTCTCTCTTCTCTTGAATGTAATCCTATTAGGTTTTCATCCTGGCCCCCTCCAGTGAAATGGTCCTCAAATCCTGTGATGCAAAACCCAATGACTGGGATTTAATACCATTCCTTTCTGGACTTGCCTTCCTTGACTTCAGCCACCACCACTCTTTTAGTTTTCCTCTTATCACTGGCCCCTCCTTCTGAGTCTCCTTTGCTGGAGCCTCCTCATGTTCTGAGTCTCTAAACCAGCCTCAGTCTTCAGACCCGGAGACAAACCCTTTGATGTTCTACCCCATGTCCTTGGGTTCATCTCTCTGCTCCTCTGCCTAAGGACTTTCTCCAGCTCCTTGGGCTTTGAAGGTCCAGGGATTTAAAGCCCTCAGCAACATCCTCAATGAATGAAGACAGGAATTGCTTAATAAATACTGCAGATTCTTGTCTCCTTGCAAGGCCAATTCTGAAGGATGTTCTATACAGTCCCTCAGAGGGTCCCCAGTGGAATTGAACTCCAGTTGTCCTTGGTGGCAACCAGCTTGTAAACACACCCTTTATTCCTTTAATTTGTTTTTTCTTCTTTCCTTGTTTTCCTTTCCCCACTTCCTTACCTGTGCTTTCTGGGTCCCACCCTTCAGTTAAATTGTGTTCATTTAAGTCCTTGTTGTAGGGTTATTTTTAGGAGAAATTCAAACTAAGATCTTTTCCTTCTTAGTTAATGTTGACTCCTTTGGTGACTGGGGATTCCTAGTGCCAGTTCTTTAATATCAACATATTTTGACAATTCCCAAATGTATACACCCAGCCAGGTCCTTACTCATGAATCTGAGACTAGTATTTCCAGCCTTCGATGAGTTATCATCAGTTGATGTCCAATAGGCAGCTCAAATGTAAACTGTACTGTTTTCTTCCTTTAAATATGTTCTTCTTTTATCTTTCCAAACTCAGCAAATAACACGTCATCTGTCAGGTTTTTTTGACCCTTATTATACCTTTAACATGACAAGCACACTCACCTAGCAGTTGTCCTTGACTCGTATGCCTTTTTCTTACATCACACATTCAATCTCTCAGGGTGGCTCTACCTTCACAATATACGCAGAAACAGACTGTTTTGGTTTCTTCTTTACCCATTTTACCACCACTGCCCCGATCCCACCACCATCATTCCTCATCCACATTATCAAATTGTCTCCTAGCTCTTGTCCCAGCTTCCACACTTAGCCCCTTACAGCCTATTCATGACACAGCCATTGGAATGATCCTATTGAAACCAAGTCCTAGTATGTCACTCCTTAGCTAAAAATCTCACAGAAGCTTTCATCACATGCTTAGAATAGGAGCTGAAATCCTACAAGACCCTCTATGACCTGGGTTCCTTCATGCCTCTGAGCTCATCTCCTACCATCTTCCTCCACTCTGCTTCAACCACATTGACCCTTTATTATACCTTTACCATGACAAGCACACTCACCTCTCATATCCAATGAGGGTATGAATTCATGAAACCTTAGTTTCTGCCATGATGTGTGTGCTTGTGCATATCGATGTCTATGATATCTATTTCTTACTTTGGGTCATAGTTTCAAGAAAGTACTTGCCTAAACATTCACCTGAATCAGATTGCCTTTGCTGATAAAGGATTGAGATTTCAATGAATTTATGTTTCAATATTCTCTGAAGTAATTTATCCAGTATTTATATTGCTACATACCAAAAACAAAAATGAAAAAAAACATAATCTAAGTGTTTCAGCTCCTGAGAAATGAGATGGTAATTAATTAGGCTGTTTAGATTATCAGGTACAACACATTTCTCTTGGGGTCTTTTTTCATGGGCAAAAAGACTTTATAGAGGATTTCCCCAAAACTGTGAAACAATTTACTTTAGTAGCATCTTTTATCACTGAGAAAGTAGGCATGTACAAACATAAATGCCTGACCATTAGAAGAACCAGTAGCACATATTAATTGGACACATATAGGAGATAATAACTTTCCTAATTAGAAAAAACATACAAAAACTCAAGTAGTACTTAAAACTTTCCATTTGACCTGTGTCCTGAAATAAGCAGCCTTACTTTATTTTCTCCATGTAACTGTATTTTATCCCTTGTCAGAAGTTACTTGTGATTTTCATGATGGTATCCTTAGAGATGGCACAGTAAATATTGCACAGAAAACTCCCATCAAAAAATGAAGAGGAATGTACTGATTTGAACAATGTTAGGAAGAAGGCTGAGCCTAGATGTTGGTTGTGGGTTGAGTATCACAAGGAAAAAAAAGCTACAAGAGATCAGAATGAGAGCAGAGATTGGAAGATGAAGTAGGAAGGTGATTAAATATTCTAAAGGATGATTTTTGTACCATCTTGGAGTTCAGTTGATATAAATGTGAGAGCCTTCAGTGATTATTATTATCATCATTACTGTACTCATCTAGGAAATTATAGCTTATTTGGCACTTTATTCTTCATATTAATGATATGAAGTTTCATGACAACCCACTAAGAAAATAAAAATGAAAATAATAAATCAGTCCGCGGCACTTAAAAGCCTAATGAAATCCAAACACTTCCCAGTAGAAGATGACTCAGTGACACAGAATTGGCAGCTGTTTGTTGTTAGATCATTAGTTTTCACTGGCTTTTTTCCTATTTTAAGAAGACATCTGCAGAACCCTCCTTTCTCCCATAATCTGCTTGGATTTATTTAAAGAGACCTGGAATGGAGGCCTCAATTGGAAAAATAGAGTAGAAGCATCCTTCAATAGCTTAACGACCCTTTTCAGTGGGTTTTAAATTATAGCAGTTTTTTTCTGAAAATAAAGACCAGGCCCATTGAAACAACTTTATTTGCCCCAAGAAAATGTGAGAGGAAAAGCTCACCTATCTTAAACTTGTGTCAAGGAGGCATGATCACGTTTGTAATGACAACTTTGCCACACTGCAAATGGAGTGAGAAAATGCCCTCTCTGAGTAAATACTCAGGGTAACATCTTGTCCCGGCTTGTCTCTAGCAAATGGAAACGTCAAAAGTGCCTCCTGGTGCTTCTAAAGCTGGGGATATCTTTAAATATGAGGCATCTTGTCTGCTTGAGGGGATTTTCCTCCATAAGTTGGCCTCTTAGTGAGTCAGCAATGACGGACTGCACGTGGAGAGAGGCCTGGCCATTCTTTGCTTCTACAACACACGTATAGCTATTTTAACATATTGAATTCGATTATCTTACACCAATTCTGCCCAAGATTTACTTTATTGGGAACTTAGAGTATGTCATAAATTATCTTATCGAAGTTGGGCAACAACCCCCCAAACATTAACTTATCCATGCAACACTCTTTACTGAATGCTATCAGGCATTTTACTGAGCATTCAGAATATGGCGGTGAGCAAGAGAGCTACAGTCTCTCAGTGAACTTATATTTCAGTGAGATAGCTGAGCAAATTGCAATAAACCAAACAAATTAATGATTTTCAATTATGACAAGTAATATGAGACAGAAAATAATAGGGCAGGTCAGGGACGGCCTCTCTAAAGAGGTAATATTTAAGCTGATCCAAAACAGGAGGTCAGAAACACTGATGCAAAGAGCCCTTCCTGACTTAACGTGAAGTCTGTGCAAAGAGAGAAGTGTTAAAATAAGACTTACTCTTTTTATTTTGGGCAAATAATCTGGCACTTATTGATAGATAAAAGAATGGAAATTCAGAGAAATTAAACAATTCCCTCCATAGTGAACAACTCGTAAGACCTCCAGTCTCCTAAGCCAGCTCTGTTTCCAACATTCTTTCTACAAAGCTACACCCATTTATCCTGCTGAACATTTACCGGGTTTTTAGATCATATGGACTAGCTTGGGATCACTTAAAATTGAAACTCATCCAGATGCACTCCCTGTCAGCAAAGCAAAAGCTTCCTAATGGTCACTTTGCAGAAGTGCCAATATTACCCTTTCCAAGTGAGCTGCCGGGGAAGGCTGTCCACCATATGGAGCAGGACGTGAGCTTTCCGTGCCTCCAGTGGTACTGTAGAGTTTATGGTATGAAATTTTGTACTTCACAGTCCAAACTCATCGAGTTTGTGATGTGATAATTCGGGGTCATTAAAAGACATTCATGGTAGTGTTTGCTAAAGAGGAGGGTGTTGGGGATAGGAGAAATAGGTGAAGGGGATTAAGAGGTACAGAATTCCAGTTATAAAATAAATAAGTCATGAGGATGAAAAGTACAGCATAGGGAATACAGTCAATAATATTGTAATAATGTTGTATGATGGCAGATGGTAACTATACTTACAGTGAGCATAGCATAATGCATGGAATTGTTGAATCACTATGTTGTACACTTGAAATGAACATAACACTGTGTCAATTATATTTCAATACAAAAAAAAAGACATTCATGGGAAGGGCTTCAATAGTTATTGAGTGGTACTATTTTTCCATTTATTAAATGAATTATATGTGTGTTTATTAATATGTGTATATACTTATAAATACATAGCCCTCTCAAAATATAAATATATAAATATAAATTATATTATAAATATATAAATATAAAATATTTTTATTTTGGATCACAAATGCATGTGCTACCTTTAAAAATGATATATTCAACCATAAAAAGTCAAAAAATAAGAGATTGAATTCCAATTTATTTTTAAATCAAAGATTTATTTCTGTTAGCTGAAGATAGGCAAATACCCACAGAGTCTAAAATTATACCAAATACTTTATAGATATTAACTTATAAAATCTTCTCAATAATCCTACACTGTAACATTTAGGATGTCTGTTTCACAGGTGAAAAAACTAAGACTCCATGAGGTTAAGAAACATGTTCCACATCAGAGAACTAGGCATTACCAGTGCTAGAATGAGAATTCACATCTTGTACCTTACCTGACTGCTCTCCAAAGGGTTTTCAAAAATATTTTCTTTTTTTTTTAAGATTTTATTTATTTATTTGAGAGAGAGAGAGAATGAGAGATAGAAAGCACAAGAGGGAAGAGGGTCAGAGGGAGAAGCTGACTCCCTGCTGAGCAGGGAGCCCGATGTGGAACTCGATCCCGGGACTCCAGGATCATGACCTGAGCCAAAGGCAGTCGCTTAACCAACTGAGCCACCCAGGCGCCCCAAAAATATTTTCTTTTTTAAGGGGAACCATAAACTGATGATGCATGTTCATACTCCCATATTTCAAAGCATAATCTCCTTTCTGGTTCTTGCCTTATGGATTATAAATATTTCTGCAGAAGCTATTTTCAGACTGAAGGAAGAAATCATTTGGACCTTTTATCTAAACTTTTACCCATCCTTTACGATTAATTGCCTAGGACATGCCAACTTTCCTCCTCTCACTGGTTGAAAGATGTAAAAATGTCTCTTACTCAATGTTTTTGTGTGAGTGTGATAGGGAAAGGTAACAAACTGACATCCCCCTTTCAACCAAATCATGTGAAGGACATGCACCAATATTGATTCTGCCATCAGAAATACAACACATACTGTTATATTTTCATGAGGACAGCACTGAAAAATAGAGTTTCTTCTGTCTTGCTGTTAATCAGTACTAACATTCTGTGTCACATGTTTAAGAGAAAGGCTAGGGGGTATGAAAAAAGGAAAAAGATAAGAATTATTTTATAAGTTATCAATCTATGAAGGCTGGCATCTCAAATTTTAAAAAACATTGAAAAAGCCACACTATTCCAGAATTGTCAAAAATGTGTGTGTGTGTGTGTGTGTGTGTGTGTCTATAGCCACCACTTACACTCCAATACTATAAGATCGCAGATTTCCTTGTTTAAAATTGAAATAAGCCCAGGGATTGGAAAGAATGGGTGTATTCTTCTTTATATTCTATTTTTAATGAGGATATACATGAGACTGGTCATTCAGAATATGAATATTTTGACATGCGCATTACTACTATATTTGGCATTGTTGGTCTAGACTAACTGGTATATAATTAAAATAAAAAAGTCGTTCTATAGTGGCATTTTGCTCTCAAGCAGTAACACCTTCCAAGAAGCAGGTATTTGGCCCACCCAACGTTTACCTCCTGCCAACAACTGGATGCTTTTAGGAACTCATATTCTCTTGCATAGGCTCAACTGCACTTTGAAGACACAAGTGTGGAAAACCTAAAAGTATGATTTAGTTTTTTATAAAAATGGAATGGGCTTCTCCAATGAATGTAATGCAAACCCAAAGACCATATGTTCTGCTAATTTAAAAAAAAAATGTGTTGGGGGCATGAATAAGCTTTTTTATATCATTGTGGAGAGAAGTGATATTTGATATGGGCTGTGGCTAGTTGAGAAAAGAGATGCCCAGCTCTCTATCTTTGGGCAGAGCAGAGTATAACATTACCATTGGGTTCCTTGAGTTATTCAGAACAAGAAAACCTATGCTTAGAGCCAAGTGCTTATAGCTTTATGGCAGTAAAAGACAGAGAATTGTAGACATTTATATTTGAAAGGGAGCTTGCCCTATCTTTTCCCCCATCTCTTTCATAGGTTCTCCAAAATGTGCACTTCCAAATTTTGCTTTCGAGGGCTCAGAGATAGTGTTCATCCCTTACAAAGTAGATCTTTCTTTGGTCATACAACAGTTGCTAGAATATTCTTTATTAGTCTGGGCAAAAATATAATACGTTCTCTTCCTGGTATTTATGTCCACAGTTAGAAAGAAAAGATTTACATATCCCTCTATAAAACATGATAGCTGCTTTAATATTTGAATATAACCATCATATCTTCTTTAATCTCTTCTTCTCCACAGTAGACCATTTCATTTTTTTTCTAACATTCCTCATCTCACATGCTTCTAGATCTCTAACAGTCTCTCTTGCCTTCCCTCAATGTTCCCTAGTTTGTTAGTATTACTCTCCTGTCTTTGCACTTAGAACTGAACAATATATTCTAGTTAAGCTAAAGGATACAAGAGGCAGAGATGCTCATACCTCTATTTTCCCTTTAAGCCCTATTAGCAACAAAGTTAGAGTTAGCCACACTGAATCTGGACCATTTGACTAAAGGTTTAGGGTCTTCAACTACTAAAGTTTCAGATCCCTGAGATTACTGAAGGGTCATAAGACAGAATGGGGATGCCCAGGATCTTATTCCAGGTTAGAGAAACACCATACAACTATCCTGGGATGATGGTGGTCTTGGGTAGAGATGAAAAGAATGGTTTCTCTTATAGTCTTATTTAGAGTAGAAATTCATACTTATACTACTTCCTAATAGCTTTTATTTTACTTTTTTCCAACTTTATGTGGGTTATAAAATTTCTCCCTAATCTGTATATAGAAAACACACACATCTTTCAACAAGTAAGCAAATGAAATATACAGAGAGGGACTATTAGCCACCAACAACTTTTAGACATATAATTATTGAACAAAATGAAAACATTGAACAAAACATTTTTAGAAACTGAATAATTCATATATTTATCTATCTACATGTGTATATGTCTGCATATGTGTATATAGTGTATATGTATGTGTGTATGTATACAGATATATATGTATATCCTTTTCTTATCAGGAGCACTTAGGCCTTGGTGTACTTTGCCCAGAAATAATAGTTAAGAACCTCTTAGCTACATAAGCTTCTTGCCAAGTTTTTACACGGTGGTGTCAGGGAGATTTCAGGGCCTGGGTAAGGGTCTCCCTGAACATATGGAAGAACTAATGCAGACTACAGTGGGACTATCAATCCTCAAATCTAGGACTTATAATTCTATTAACTGAAACCTCCAGGCAAGTCTCCAGTACACAATACTTATATAATTAATTTTTGAAACTAAGCATTCCTATTTATCTCAGGTTGCCTTCATTTTGTTCATTTCAATCTCGTCTGAACTATGAAGAGTACTTTGAATTTTATTTTATTTTTTCCTTTAAATTTTTTTATTGTTATGTTAATCACCAAACATTACATCATTAGTTTTTGATGTAATGTTCCATGATTCATTGTTTGTGCATAACACCCAGTGCTCTACACAGAACGTGCCCTCTTTAATACCCGTCACCAGGCTAATCCATCCCCCACCCCCCTCCCCTCTAGAACCCTCAGTTTGTTTTTCAGAGTCCATCGTCTCTCATGGTTCGTCTACCCCTCCGATTTACCCCCTTCACTCTTCCCCTCCTGTTATCTTCTTTTTTTTTTTCCTTAACATATATTGCATTATTTGTTTCAGAGGTACAGATCTGTGATTCAACAGTCTTACATAATTCACAGCGCTCACCATAGCACATAACCTCCCCAATGTCTATCACCCAGCCACCCCATCTCTCCCACCCCCCACCACTCCAGCAACCCTCAGTTTGTGTCCTGAGCTTAAGAATTCCTCATATCAGTGAGGTCATGTGATACATGTCTTTCTCTGATTGACTTATTTCACTCAGCATAACACCCTCCAGTTCCATCCACGTCGTTGCAAATGGCAAGATCTCATTCCTTTTGACAGCTGCATAATATTACATTGTGTATATATACCACATCTTCTTTATCCATTCATCTGTCGATGGACATCTGGGCTCTTTCCACAGTTTGGCTATTGTGGACATTACTGCTATAAACATTGGGGTGCATGTACCCCTTTGGATCCCTACATTTGTATCTTTGGGGTAAATACCCAGTAGTGCAATTGCTGGATTGTATGGTAGCTCTATTTTCAACTTTTTGAGGAACCTCCATACTGTTTTCCAGAGTGGTGGCACCAGCTTGCATTCCCACCAACAGTGTAGGAGGGTTCCCCTTTCCCCATGTCCTCGCCAACATCTGTCATTTCCTGACTTGTTAATTTTAGCCATTCTGACTGGTGTGAGGTAGGATCTCATTGAGGTTTTGATGTGGATTTCCCTGATGCCGAGCGATGTCGAGCACTTTTTCATGTGTCTGTTGGCCATTTGGATGTCTTCTTTGGAAAAATGTCTGTTCATGTCTTCTGCACATTTCTTGATTGGATTATTTATTCTTTGGGTGTTGAGTGTGAGAAGTTCTTTATAGATTTTGGATACTAGCCATTTATCTGATATGTCATTTGCAAATATTTTCTCCCATTCTGTCAGTTGTCTTTTGGTTTTGTGGACTGTTTCTTTTGCTGTGCAAAAGCTTTTTATCTCGATGGAATCCCAATAGTTCATTTTTGCCCTTGCTTCCCTTGCCTTTGGCGATGTTTCTAGGAAGAAGTTGCTGCAGCTGAGGTCGAAGAGGTTGCTGCCTGTGTTCTCCTTTAGGATTTTGATGGACTCCTGTCTCACGTTTAGGTCTTTCAGCCATTTGGAGTCTATTTTTGTGTGTGGTGTAAGGAAATGGTCCAGTTTCATTCTTCTGCATGTG
>NW_027397064.1:20119957-20141440 GCF_003265705.2 Callorhinus ursinus
GGCTGTCCAATTTTCCCAACACCATTTGTTGAAGAGACTGTCTTTTTTCCATTGGACATTCTTTCCTGCTTTTTCGAAGATTAGTTGACCTTAGAGTTGAGGGTCTATTTCTGGGCTCTCTATTCTCTTCCATTGATCTATGTGTCTGTTTTTGTGCCAGTAACATATTGTCTTGATGATGACAGCTTTGTAATAGAGCTGGAAGTCTGGAATTGTGATGCCACCAGCTTTGCTTTTCCTTTTCAACATTCCTCTGGCTATACGGGGTCTTTTCTGGTTCCATACAAATTTTAGGATTATTTGTTCCATTTCTTTGAAAAAAGTGGATGGTATTTTGATGGGGATTGCATTGAATGTATAGATTGCTCTAGGTAGCATTGACATCTTCACAATGATTGTTCTTCCAATCCATGAGCATGGAACGTTTTTCCATTTCTTTGTGTCTTCCTCAATTTCTTTCATGAGTATTTTATAGTTTTCTGAGTACAGATCCTTTGCCTCTTTGGTTAGATTTATTCCTAGGTATCTTATGGTTTTGGGTGCAATTGTAAATGGGATCGATTCCTTAATTTCTCTCTCTTCTGTCTTGTTGTTGGTGTATAGGAATGCCACTGATTTCTGTGCATTGATTTTATATCCTGCCACTTTACTGAATTCCTGTATGAGTTCTAGCAGTTTTGGGGTGGAGTCTTTTGGGTTTTCCACAGAAAGTATCATATCATCTGCAAAGAGTGAGAGTTTGACTTCCTCTTTGCTGATTTGGATGCCTTTGATTTCTTTTTGTTGTCTGATTGCTGTGCCTAGGACTTCCAATACTACGTTGAATAGCAGTGGTGATAGTGGACATCGCTGCCGCATTCCTGACCTTAGGGGGAAAGCTCTCAGTTTTTCCCCATTGAGAATGATATTCGCTGTAGGTTTTTCATAGATGGCTTTTATGATATTGAGATATGTACCCTCTATCCCTATACTCTGAAGAGTTTTGATCAAGAAAGGATGCTGTACTTTGTCAAATGCTTTTTCTGCATCTATTGAGAGGATCCTATGATTCTTGTTCTTTCTTTTGTTAATGTATTGTATCACGTTGATTGATTTGCAGATATTGAACCAACCTTGCAGCCCAGAGATAAATCCCACTTGGTCGTGGTGAATAACCCTTTTAATGTACTGTTGGATCCTACTGGCTGGTATTTTGGTTGGAATTTTTGCATCCATGTTCATCAAGGATATTGGTCTGTAATTCTCCTTTTTGATGGGGTCTTTGTATGGTTTGGGGATCAAGGTAATGGTGGCCTCATAAAATGAGTTTGGAAATTTTCCTTCCATTTCTATTTTTTGGAACAGTTTCAGGAGAATAGGTATTAATTCTTCTTTAAATGTTTGGTAGAATTCCCCTGGGAAGCCGTCTGGCCCTGGGCTTTTGTTTGTTGGGAGATTTTTGATGACTGCTTCAATTTCCTTAGTGGTTATAGGTCTGTTCAGGTTTTCTATTTCTTCCTGGTTCAATTTTGGTAGTTGATACATCTCTAGGAATGCATCCATTTCCTCCAGGTTATCTAATTTGGTGGCATAGAGTTGCTCATAATATGTTCTTATAATTGTTTGTATTCTTTGGTGTTGGTTGTGATCTCTCCTCTTTCATTCATGATTTTGTTGATTTGGGTCATTTCTCTTTTCTTTTTGATAAGTCTGGCCAGGGGTTTATCAATCTTATTAATTCTTTCAAACAACCATCTCCTAGTTTCGTTGATCTGTTCTACTGTTCTTTTTGTTTCTATTTCATTGATTTCTGCTCTGATCTTTATTATTTCTCTTCTCCTGCTGGGTTTAGGCTTTATCTGCTGTTTTTCTCTAGCTCTTTTAGGTGTAGGATTAGGTTGTATTTGAGACCTTTCTTGTTTCTTGAGAAAGGCTTGTAAGCTATATATATATATATATATATATATTCCTCTTAGGACCGCCTTTGCTGCATCCCAAAGATTTTGAACAGTTGTGTTTTCATTTTCATTGGTTTCCATGAATTTTTTTAATTCTTCTTTAATTTCCTGGTTGACCCATTCATTCTTTAGTAGGATGCTTTTTAGCCTCCATGTATTTGAGTTCTTTCCAACTTCCTCTTAGGATTGAGTTCTAGTTTCAAAGCATTGTGGTCTGAAAATATGCAGGGAATGATCCCAATCTTTTGGTACCGGTTGAGACCTGATTTGTGACCTAGAATGTGATCAATTCTGGAGAATGTTCCATGGGCACTAGAGAAGAATGTGTATTCCGTTGCTTTGGGATGGAATGTTCTGAATATGTCTGTGAAGTCCATTTGGTCCAGTGTGTCATTTAAAGTCTTTATTTCCTTGTTGACCTTTTGCTTAGATGATCTGTCCATTTCAGTCAGGGGGGTTTTAAGTCCCCCACTATTATTGTATTGTTGTCAATGTGTTTCTTTGCTTTTGTTATTAATTGCCTTATATAATTGGCTGCTCCCATGTTAGGGGCATAGATATTTACAATTGTTAGATCTTCTTGTTGGATAGACCCTTTAAGTAGGATATAGTGTCCTTCCTCATCTCTTATTACAGTCTTTGTTTTAAAATCTAATTTGTCTGATATAAGGATTGCCACCCCAGCTTTCTTTTGGTGTCCTTTAGCATGGTAAATTGTTTTCACCCCCTCACTTTCAATGTGGGGGTGTCTTTGGGTCTAAAATGAGTCTCTTGCAGACAGCATATCGATGGGTCTTGTTTTTTAATCCAATCTGATAGTCCATGTCTTTTGATTGGGGCATTTAGCCCATTTACATTCAGGGTAACTATTGAAAGATAGGAAATTAGTGCCATTGTATTGCCTGTAAGGTGACTGTTACTGTATAGTGTCTATGTTCCTTTCTGGTCTATGCTGCTTTTAGGCTCTCTTTGCTTAGAGGACCCCTTTCAATATTTCTTGGAGGGCTGGTTTCGTGTTTGCAAATTCCTTTAGTTTTTGTCCTTGAAGCTTTTTATCTCTCCTTCTATTTTCAATGACAGCCTAGCTGGATATAGTATTCTTGGCTGCATATTTTTCTCATTTAGTGCTCTGAAGATATCATGCCATTCCTTTCTGGCCTGCCAGGTCTCTGTGGATAGGTCTGTTGCCAATCTAATGTTTCTACCATTATAGGTTACATATCTCTTTTCCCGAGCGCTTTCAAGATTTTCTTTGTCTCTGAGACTCGTAAGTTTTACTATTAGATGTCGGGGTGTTGACCTCTTTTTATTGATTTTGAGAGGGGTTCTCTGTGCCTCCTGGATTTTGATGCCTGTTTCCTTCCCCACATTAGGGAAGTTCTCTGCTATAATTTGCTCCAATATACCTTCTGCCCCTCTCTCTCTTTCTTTTTCTTCTGGGATCCCAATTATTCTAATGTTGTTTCATCTTATCGTATCACTTATCTCTTGAATTCTGCCCTCGTGATCTAGTAGTTGTTAATCTCTCTTTTTCTCAGCTTCTTTATTTTCCATCACTTGGTCTTCTATATCACTGATTCTCTCTTCTGCCTCATTTATCCTAGCAGTTAGTGCCCCCATTTTTGATTGTACCTCATTAATAGCCTTTTGGATTTCGACTTGGTTAGATTTTAGTGCTTTTATTTCTCCAGAAAGGGTCTCTAATAACTTCCATGCTTTTTTCAAGCCCAGCTAGTATCTTTAAAATCATGATTCTGAACTCTAGGTCCAACATCGTACTAATGTCCGTATTGAGTAGTTCCCTGGCAGATGGTACTACCTCTTGTTCTTTTTGTTGAGGTGATTTTTTTTGTCTTGTCATTTTGTCCAGAGGAGAATAGATGAATGAGAGAACAAAATGCTAACAGGTTAACAACGTCCCCAGAAAATATACTCTAAACAAATCAGAAAAGACCTGAAACCAGGAGAAAAGAAAGGGAAAGAAAGAAAAAAGAGGAAAAAAAAAGAAAAAGATAAAAAACAAACAAAAACAAAAAAAAAACAGAATATGATCAAATATGATCAGGCTGGTGCATAGATCAGTGCCACACACTAGATTTTGGGTGTATTTTGATCTGTTAGAAGAAAGTGCCTCCTAAAATTTTAAAGAAAGAAAGACTTAAATATGTACAAAATAAGGGTTGATATGATGAAGGGATGGAATATCACTGTAAAGATGAAAATTATAAAAAATTTTAAAAAAGGAATTGATAAGGTGTTTGGAAAAAGAAAGAAGAGGATTTAAAAAAAAAGAAAGAAAAAAAAAGGGGAGAGAATGTGATCAGGCAGGAGACTAGAACAAAGCCATACACTAGAGATTTAGGGTATATTTTGATATGTTAGAAGAAACTGTATCTCAAAATTTTAAAGAGAGAACAACTTTTATATATATGCCAAACATAAGGGTAACTACTATGAAATGATAGAATATGACTCCAAAAATGAAAAATAAATTTTTTTTTAAAAAGGGATTGATAAGATGTTGGTTGAAAAAGGGAAAAAGAAAAATTCAAAAAAAAAAAGACAGTTAAAAAAAATTAACTTTGAAAGACTAATGAATCATGGTAAGAAACTCATGAATTCTATGTGCAGTATTCCCCTAGCACTGGAGTTCTCCCGTTCTCATTGATCGGTAAACTTGGTCTTGGCTGGCTGTTTGTGCTGATCTTCTGGGGGAGGGGCCTGTAGCTGTGGTTCACAAATGTCTTTGCCGGAGGCGGAATTGGCCCGCCCTTGGTAGGCCGGGCTAAGCAATCTGCTCGGGTTTGCTCTCAGGAGCTTTTGTTCCCTGCCAGCTTTCCGTACAGCTTTGGAGGACAAGAGTGAAAATGGTGGCCTCCCAGTCTCCGCCCGGGAGGAGCCGAGAACTCGGGGCCCTGCTCCTCAGTGTGCAGGGATGAGAGGGAGAAAAGCAGTCACTCCCGTCTCCCCGGTCTCCGGCCGCTCTCCGTGCTCACCCGGCCTGTGACCGAGCGTTTCTATCTCTGGCACCCAACCCCATGTGGAGTCTCCAAACCCAGCAGATCCCTGAGGTGCTGCTCCTCCTAGGGGAGGAAGGGGAGTCTCCCTGGATCTGCCACTTGTTGGGTCCCTGCTGCAGGATCAGTGGCCCGACTGTCACCGATCACATTTTATGGCAACCCCGAGCTGAGAGCCCGCGCCTCGGCTCCGTCTCCGCAGCCGGCTTCCCTGCTCCAATACCTGGGAGCTCTGCCACACTCAGGCACCCCCGGTCTTTCTGTGACCCTGAGGGTCCTGAGACTACACTGTCCTGCGAGGGTTCCACCCCCAGCTTAGCCACTGGAGCAACGTCCCTCAGCGGAGCCAACTTCTAAAAGTTCCGATTTTGTGCTCCGCGGCTCTATCACTTGCCAGACGCCATCGATGGAGACCCCTCCCCCGCTGTCTATCCTCCGGAATATCGCCTCGGATTCACTTCTCCGCACGTCCTACCTTCCAGAAAGTGGTCGCTTTTCTGTTCAGAGTTGCTGCTATTCTTTTCTTAGATCTCCTGTTGAGTTTGTAGGTGTTCAGAATGGTTTGATCCCTATCCAGCTGAATTCCTGAGACCAGACAACATCCAGGTCTCCTACTCCTCCACCATCTTGCTCCCTTCAGTACTTTAAATTTTAATTCCATTACATATAATATTGAATAACTTTCTTTTAAGCTTTGAGTTCTTTGAATGTTTAACAAGCATGTATCCCCATTCAAGGCATCAGTAAAATCCTAAAGAGAACAAGGTCAAGTACAATGTCCTGGGTCACTCCATTAGAGCTCTTTTTCTGGCTGACATGGATATACAACTCCTCCCTTTGTGGTATACAGATTAAAATAAACCTCAATGATATCTGGAGAACTGGCAATAAAATTGACTTGTTGTTAGTCACCTGAGTGTTGACCCTGGAGTTCCTTAAGTCCCACTAAGTTAAATCAAGATTTGACTCAATGGTCACTTGATTTCCAACGAGAGTGTCAAGACAATCTAATGGGGAAAGACGCTCTTCACCAAGCGTGCTGGGACAGTTGGACATCTGCATACAAAAGAATGAAGTTGACCACCCTCACACTATGTAAAAAAATAACATGAAATGAATCAGAGATCTAAATGTAAGAGCTAAATCTATAAAACTGTCAAAGGAAAACACAGGCCTAAGTCTTCATGACCTTGGATTAGGTAATGTATTTTTAGAAATGACACAAAGCACAAACAACAAAAGAAAATGTTTTTTTTAATTAGACTTCATCAAAATTAAAAACTCCAAGGAATTTCAAGGAAGATGAAAGACAACCTATAGAATGGGAGAAAATTTTTGCAGATCATTTTGCAAAAAGGAATGAAGTACTGATACGTGGTACTACTTGGATGAATTTTGAAAACATTATGCTAAGTGAAATAAACCAGTCACAAAGGACCACACATCGTATTATTGCATTGACATGAAATGTCCAGAAAAGCGAAATTTGTAGAGACAGGGAGTGGGTTAGTGGTCTCCTGGGCCTGTGGGGAGGGGAGGATGGGAAATGACTGCTAACAGGTACAGGGTTTCTCGTAGGGATGGTAAAAATGTTCTAAAATTGATGGTGCTGATGGCTGCATGATTCTGTGAATGTATTAAAAACCATTGTACTGCACACTCTAAATAGGTGAATTGTATGGTATATGAATTGTATCTCAATACACAATATATAATTAGAATTTAGAATCTGGGGCAGTGTTTTGTTAATGAGAAAAAATGGGTTGATTGGGTGACAACCACGGAGTCCCTGACAATCCCAGTTTCCAAAGAAGGAATAGAAAGAAGCCATTGGCCAACATCCTTTTTATAATTGCAGAATAGAGAGTTTACAAGCGTTTAGGAAAGAAGGTGGTGAGCATTAGGAGCCACTGTAAGTCTATGCTATATCAACACCATTTTCCTTTCAACAGTTTTGGTAGGTTGGGAAAGTTATGTAGACATAATGCGCCCTGATTTCACCTAATAAGATTCTACTGTACTGAAACTATTTTAAAGATGAAGTTTTCCTGCTTGAAGAATATCTCCTTCTAGATAATACTTTCATGAATACCAAAAAGAAGCCACGGATCCTGCTTCATCAGAAGAAATTTTTTATGGCTTCCCTAGTTAATAGGAACACGTGTGGCCTACAAAAGGCTGGTGTGAGACTTGGATCGATGTAGGTGTAAGACTTGCATCTCCAACAGATGTCACATTTAGCTTCTGGGGTCATTTAGTAGGCGACATCAGCAGTAATGAACCACACTAAAACAGAACATAAATTTGCCTATGATGGAGCCATATGATGCTGTTACCAAAACTGCAGTGCCAGAAATTAGCTTCAAGAGACAGCACCTCTCTCTCTCTCTCTCCCCTACCCCCACCTCTCTCTGATGTTGCTGTATGTATTGAATGTGAACAAAAAGACGCGGGGTGGGGGGGAAGATACAGACAAATAGAGCTCTCAGCCACAGGGAATAGTGAATCTAGAACGAGGTGCTGGAGCTGGTTTGCCCTGGCTCATTTGTGCCCGTGTTCATCTTTTCCCAACTCTGTATTCACTGAAGTCATTCTGGCAGCCTGAAATCATCCATGGTGGGAGGATACACCACAAAAATTGGCAAATGCTATAAATTTGGCCTTTATTTCCCCTGGAGAGCCTGTTGTTAAGCACTTACCAGCAGCGCTCTGGCAAGTCTCTCAGTGTTGGCCAACTAATAGTAGTGTGGAACAACGGGACATATTGTCTCTGAATGTCAACAGCATGCAAGTCACAGCACAAAGACACCAAGATGAGAGCTGGGGTAATACACACCACAGGAAGCAACACCCATATCCATGGTGAAGAACAACACTGACTTAGAGACAAGGTTAAAAGAAAATGTAGTATACTTCTTTTTTTGTAGTATACTTTTAATTAAATAATAACAACATCCAATTTAGATGCAAGGTATATATTCTGGTAAAGTGGTTTAGTTTTTGATACATAATTGTAGGAAGCATTGTATTTGTTAAGTATTCTAAAATTCTCGATTCCTTAGGAACAACTTTGCATAGTTAGACAAGTCAAGAATCCATTTCCCTATATTCCTTGGAGTTTTTTCCTCTGCCTGTGATTCCCACAGTAGCAGGCATGGCATCAAGGACAATGTCCCCCAATAAGAGAACTTTTCTCATAAAGCATGAGTAAATGAGTGACACAATGTTTAGATTCATAGGAATGGTTAGAAGTGTAAAGTAAATATACTCAAAATAGATTCTTGGGAAGACTGAAAATGAAATTAGGTGGGCATATGCTCATACCTATGTACACGGTAGCCAAGAATTCCAGTGGAAAAACCAACATCAGTAGAATTGGATTTTGTTCCCCCAAATGCAGTCAGAAATGGCACGATCTGCTTTCTAAGGAAGCATCCAGAGCCTTCTCTTATGAAAAGGCAACATCTGTTTTAAGAAGTCCTTTGAAGAAAAACTACATAAACATGTGGGAATGGCGTGTTATATACACCCCTTGCTTAAGAGTTGCCAGAGGAAGTAGGGAATCGAGCCCCCAAAACAGGGGCCATTTAGTTACCTTGGCTGAGGCAGCAACACCAATTTCAGCCTCTCTGATGTTTAACATATCAAGAGAATGGAGGGAAATAAAGTTACGACTGGAATCAATCTTGCCACTTTCCTGGCATGATATCAAAGGTTGCTTAGGTATAACTTTGCAAATGAAAAATCAAAATTTGGGGAAAGAATTTGGGAGGAAGTATTTAAAAATTTAGTTGAATCTTCCATACACAAACCTGTCTTCATAATTAGCCAAAAAGAAAATTTATCAAGTCCAGTATAACATCAAATCTTCTGAGGCCAGGGGTTCTCAATATGGGGTCCTTGGACAGAATTCAGAGAGTCTGTGAACTTGGATCTAAAAAAAAAAGATATCTTTATTTTCACTAAACTCAAACTGAAATTTATCATTGCCTTCAATTATGAATGTAAGCAACAAACCATAGTGACTTCCTATAACTCATCAATAACAGAAATCACAGATACTCTTTTATCACATTGCAGTAGTTACAGAAATCTCCATATATCACTTACTCTCATGCCATTTTGAAATTGCAATAATGATTCTATTTGCCACTATGTCATATGATTTAAATATTGATGCAGAGTCTCCACATATATGGCTTCTTCAAAAATTTGGTTTGAAAATTATACTTCAATATAATTGGTTTTAATGGTTTGAAAATTATACTTCAATATAATTGGTTTCCTTTGTGATTATGTATGATTCTTTGTGTTTTATTTTAAACATTTGAAACATTATCTGGAGAAAGAGTCCATAGGCTCCATTAGATGGCCTAAGGTGTCAATGGCTTACAAGTTAAGAATCACTGTAGGCAGAAATGAAGAGTCAAGGTCTTTCCTGAAGGCCATCCTTCCTGTGTGTTGGAAAGGGAAAAAAGGAGGGTCCTGATACACCTGTTCAGTTATGATCTCTATTTAAAGTTTGAAGACAAAGATAGTTTATACAATATTTCCACCCTTACAAGGAAAAAAATCCACAATGAAATAGAAGAGTAAGACTTGCTTCCTCTGCACGGAAGTGAGAGGTAGGGAGAATTAAAGTAAGACCATTTAAAAGTGTGAAACTCTTCCTTTTAGGTCTGATCTGATAATCCTGGGTCATAGAGTTCATGTTTGAGATGGAACTGAGGACAGTGAAGCATCTGAAGGCCAAAGCTGTGAGTAAGAAGCCAGGAAAACTCTGTGGTTTGTCAACTCTGACATTACGTTACCTTCCTGTGTGATCTTGGATGAGTGACACAATCTTTGGTGATTCAGCTTCTCCGTTTTCTTGGCCCCACGTTCCATTCAACTGGCTATGCAGAGGTCCCAAGATAAACAGCTTGCTCAAAGGGAGACAGCATTGATGATTTTTTTAAAGGAAAGACAATGCCAAGGATCTGCTTCCAGGCCTCCCATGATGGCTCCATTCCTACCTTCAGTTCCCCCCCTTTGTCCTGCCTGTATTCCTGGTTTCACTCCCAGCTTGGCTTTCCATTTGCTGTTGGCCCACTGCCTGTAGCAGTCAGAGAACATAGCTCTACCTCAAAGGCCATCATGTGTGCAGCACCAAAGAAGGGACATGTCTTCACTGCCGTTTCATTCTTGCACAGTTTTTCTCCCTGACACCTTCCTCTCCCTCCCAACAAAACCTACAGTCAGACCATCCAGTGACACTGGCATGCAGCTCTGTGTTTCTAAACTTGGAAAACATAAGAACTCTCTCTAAAAGAAAAAAATTCTCACTTCCTTCCAAGTAAATGGATGTCAATTACCAGTGCAAAAGAGTTTTGACTTTATAACACTAAAATCCTACATGACTGCAGAAATAAGAATAGTGGTGTGAGTATTCCCCTGGGTCTGCAAACCTCTGAAAAATACCAGTATACAGGCTAGATTACAGATTTAAGTGTTCATCTTTCAACGGTTATTTGATTTTGACAAAAATCAAAGTTTTAAACAAACTGGGTGAAGCTCAGGTAATGTGATTTCAGGCATCAGGAATTGGGCAAGAAGAAGCAAAGGCAAACTGAATCCTTTTGGACAATCCTAGAATTACATGACATTGTTAATCACCAATTGTGTCTACTCCTAAAACTGGCCTTGGTGAACTTTCTGGCTAAAGTGATTCAGGTAACCTTTTCACCATATTGAATTGAAAGAGACCAGAGGCCTCCTTACCTGCCCCAAGGACATGGCAAATTACATCTGTTCTCTCAAGGAAAGAGCAAATATAATGTTGGTTGTCAAAATCCCTGTTGTGCAAATCTGACATTTAAATGGTTTTTGAAGATAATATTCAGTTTATCCATTGACTCTTGGGAATAACCTCTGACATTATTAACCAGAAATCAATCTTGTCAACCACTGTCCACATTTAAATAATTGGCTTAGAGATTTTTCCTTGAATAATCCAGCCCATCATATTTTCCAACGTGCATTACAGCAGAGCTAAAATAGTTTTTTTATAAGCCTGTTTCCCTTACATTTACATTTTTTTCCATTTTTAGGCATAAAACCAGTTTTTTCCCCCATCAAATTAATTTTTATTAATTGGATTTCCACCTGCATGTCAGGCAGAGGAAAATATAAGTTTGAGCATAATAGCAAAGCTCTTCCAATCATAGCAAAGGGAAAAAAGAGAGGCCCAGAATCCGAAAAACAAGAGTTTATTAAGATAAGACTTCTGCTTTCACCATAATGATTTCTGAAGCTGGCTATCTAGGACCCATGCTGATCTAATGACCACATCTATAGGATCTATGTACTCATTCACACCTAGCTATACTTCTCCCCCAACTCTGCCCCCTGCCCTACTTTATGAGGAAAGGAAAGCTTTCTACATCCAGGTAACTAAAAATATCTGGTGGCCAAAACAATGTCATTTTTTTTTTTTTAACTTCACTCACTAGCAGATGGACATAAATCAATAGGGATAAGGAAAGAGACCATGAAGTAGGCCTGCATGGCTTTTCAGAGCCTGAATTTCACCTCCTGTTCACAAGCCAGGCTCCCTAATGTTTCACTGAATAGACAGGTAGTTAGGGCCTCAGCCCTGCCACCAACTCACCAAACAGTTGAGACTTCTGGTGGTAGGCCAGCAGTGCTGAGCCCGAGGTAGGTTAAGTCTCGGATAACTGTGGCTTTGAACCAATTAGAAATGCAGAGCCCTCTCGGCAAGCCATAGGTGAGTGTGCTTTCCATTACTGAAAAATCTACTATCCCTTTGGTATCAAGATGAAGTTGATGTCAGAGTTTGGGCATCAACAGGCACAAGACCACATTCCTTGGAATGTTTACTCTTGAGCCAGAATCAATTCACTTTTGAAACCCAGTCATTTTGGATCAAAGGAACATTTTTGTGATCTGGAAATGTTTTGGATTCCATGAACTCCCTCCCCCACAAAATGCAATAACCTACATTCACACATTTTTTTTTCCAAGCACCTGAAAGGTAAACATTTTAACTACTAATCATTTACTTATAAACAGTGCATTTAATGGGAACTTGAATTTACCTATTTTGCATTCATTCAGATTCATTGCTCTGAACACATCAGAACAGATGTTATGAGGGTCATAACATCAAAGAAACATTTACACTTGTGAGTTTGTTAGGCTTAAATCAAGTTGTACCAATGGTAAACTGATATGAACCCTTCAAAGTTTACTACAAACCTTGGTTCAGCAGACTTTTTATTTTTTTAATAAAATCACATTCCCCTCCCACATTCTCAATTGTGCCACCAAGTACATATGCATAGTAAGAATTGATAACAGGAAAAAGAGAAGTCTCAGCAGATGATTCAAGCTCAATAACATAAGAAAAGATTTTCCTCGAACAAGCATGGTTAGTACCAAACCTTATATAAACTGTTTTTCCCTGTACATGCATACCTATGCTAAAGTTTAACTTATAAATTAGGCACAGGAAGAGATTAACAACAATAACTAATTTAGTCTCATATGCTAAATACTGTTATATACTAAATTACCATATGTAATTAAGTATATTTCGAGATTTTCCATCCTGTTCCATTGGCATATCCGACTACTTTGAGTTTGATTTCTCTCTTCTCTAACTTCCTTTCTGTTACAAGAGCTAAAGATTCACAATATTTTAACATAGAAAGTATTAAGGGAAAAAAGAGGTTATTACCATCCATATCCTAAATAACTGCTCTATCAATACAAATTTTGCTGTTGACAACAATGGTGATTTTTCAGCATGGAATGATCCTCATTTAAAACCTTAGATCTGTTGCTAAATTATACTATCCCTGAAATTTTTTCATATATAAATTAAGAACCCAAGAAAAGAAATTAATTTCCAATCAGAATTATTCTTTATAACAAAACTCTTCTGGAAGTAAAAGTACCCATTCGTTGTCCATTTATTTTTATGTGAGTCTTATATAAGTATTTTTATGAGTCTGATCTTCCATTAAAACAGCAATATCACTCAAGTTATTTTTAAATTTTTGTTTGCCCACCTTAAACTAGTCCAAAAGTTCAAACTCTTCTTTCTGGAAAGACCACTTCAACCAGGCTCAAAAACTTTTATACTTTATCTAGAAGGGAGGAAGATTTGCTCTGAAAATATCAGTATATCAAGACAAAAGACTCACCTTATTCAACTATTTCAACTAAAAGGATTTGTCAGTTCTCAGAATTTGAAATTAATATGTTTTTGGAGTTGCTATGTGATTCAATTAGTGTTTGCAATAATTTTATACTCAGAGAAGTGGAGAGGTAAGATGAAGGATCTGGATCAAAGAAAACAACAAACAACATTATGTTAAATCAAGTAAAAGGAATCATTTTAAATAGTATTCTTGGAGTGCCCACAGCTAGATATTTCTCAGTAGAAAAAAGTCATAAAAATATAAAAATATAATTGGAAAGAAACAGCTGAGATTCTTGGATGGCCATTTATGAAGGATTTCTTTCAGCTATTTCCAAATTTGTCTTTGGATTAACTGTCCTCTAAACCAGGCAAATTACACACAATGAAAAGAAGAGATCTCGGATAATCTTGTATGTAACTGAGAGGCAGAGGGAATATTTTCAGGCAGCACTCATAACTCTTCCTTGACTGCTAATATCTGCTTGCTAATCCTTACACACATCCCCAGGGTGCTGGGGTTTGTAAACATTACTTGATGATGACATACTACTGAATAATATGAAAATGTGTCTCTCATCCACACCCAAAACCCTCCAAAGGACATTTCATATTTTCAGACTGTGGTCAGCATGCTTTCTGGGGGCTATTTGTAGTTCTTTAACAGAAAGTTAAATGGGTTCTTTATTAAAAATGAATTCCTGGGTTATCCTTGCAGGAAACAAGATGGCCATAAACCACACGGTCAAGTCTGAAGTCAAATGCTATAGGAATTGAGGTTATTTCTCACATGTCTGATAGGAAATGTCACAAATTCTAAGGACAAATTATTTACTGAAATGAGCATGTAAGTAGCCAGACAGGTATTTCTTTGCTTTTGCAGACCTTGAAACTTCAAACACTTTTAGGAGTCAAAAATTAAACTGTAACATTTCTGTCTGCTCTTGATATTCCGTCACACTCATTCATCTTTTTAGCAACACAGAATATAGAGTCTGATAATGAGAAAAAAGATGCAATACTTCTAAGAGAGTGAAGTTTCAATGCATCTGAAATAAAAATTATTAGTTTGACAGGTTCAGTATTTTTCTGTTGACCGAACTCAATAGAACTGCCGCAAGCAGAGAATATATGATAGGAAAAGAAACCCCACTTGATCCCAACAGAGCCTCTCTATATAATAAAATACTTGCAAAGCCATTGCGACTCATGGAAATTCTGTACATAATGAGCATCCTCAATGTAAAACTATGGGCAGACCTACTTCCAAACCAAATAACAAATGAAACAGTGAGGCTACATTTTATAAAAAGGGAGAAATAATGAAGAGAGAAAAGGGAAGAAAAATTTGATGTTGTCATAAAAAGAAGTTGTATAGATTTATTCCTTTATTGTCTGATTCTTGTTTCTTTGTATATGGTCACTGTGGAAAGATGGACATAATGACAAACAGGAAAACCGACCCAACACTTGGACATAAGTCACAGGAAGATAATGACCAAAGGTTGATATAAGAACAAAGTTATCAATTAAATAGAAATGATAATGAAGTTCCTTGGTCCTTATGCATTAAACTTATTAAATGATATAAATGAATTAAAGGGTATTTACGAAGTCATATTGCTTTAAATCATCACCTTTTTCCTCAAAAAAATTGTTTTTATTTTTGCCTAACCGGAATGAAACTCATCAAAACCAAAAGCATGATTATTTTAGAAAAAGCCCTTCTAGTTACAGATTCTTGAAAAAAAAATTGCAGAGGTCTTTACTGAAGTAGGAAACCTTCACATTAGAACATAGGCTAATAAGAGCAAAGGCCTTACTTTGTTCACTGCTGTATTGCAGCATCTAGAACAACTCTCAATAAATACAAAAACATTCATGGCAGTCCTCCCTTGCACAGAAGTAATAAAGAGCAAAACAGTACTTTTCCCCCAAATATGATTGAATTAATTTTTATAATTAGAAAGAAACAGTGCTTATTGGCTGGAAGAAATTGGAATGCAGTTTAAGGAATTCGGAAGGTGGCCTTGGTTAAGTGCTAGTGGACACTTAATTAAACTACTGAATACCCTCTGGCAGCTCAGGTGTGAACGGGTGAGTCTGGGTCCTCTCTTATTGCCATTTATCTATAGATCAGAGCCAGCTTCCGGGGCATGCAACCTGCACAGCTTCCCCAAGCCCTGTCCTTAGAAGACCCCACACCTGGTGTAAAGCTCTGCTGTCACCCTGCTGAAATTCCTTACTTAGAAACAAGGAGACCTGCATTATTTTATTATACTGGGTCCTGAGAATTAGGTAGCCGGTCCTGCTGCACGAAGTTTCTATAAACTTGAGTTAGAAAGAGAAAGATGCTGTATGAATGACCAACAGTCCAACACACAGAAGACAGCTTAGGAGGAATTCAATGAAAGCCTATATACTTCAAAAAGTTCACAATAGTATCAGACTGTCTTGTTTCTTTACAGTTTCATTGTTCCCTCAAAAACCTTTATCCAAGGACTTGAGCTCTCACAGTGCATTTATTTGTCATCTTTGTGGCTGGCCAAATGACAAGTGTCAAAAATCATCATTGATATCCGAAGTCCCAATAGTCTGTTAGCAGGGCAAGTTTTTCTTTTGCGGCTCTCCAGAACTACGCACCCACCCCACTAAGCATTTTAAAAGATTTTAATTTCACTTGGTAGGTCACTCTTTGTAATGCAGAAATCATCATACTCAAGGGAACTGTAAAGTCAGCTTAAATAAAAAAATGAAAGTCACATCCTGGGGATTTACAAGTCTCTAAAGTCTGAAGGCTGTAGTGGGACTCTATCGTAGACATTCCAGACACACCACCAGCACTCATATTATACTTCCTGTATACTACATGGTTCATAGGAAACGTCCTTCAATACAATAAGACGTACCATTTGCGATGACTTGAGTTCTTTACATGTAAGATTTTATCACTGAAGGAATATTACCACCTCTTACATTTAAATCTTAAAGACATTTACAATGCAGTAGTTTGGAGTTAAATCTACATCTTTACTCTTCTGTCACAAGATATAAGGTTGGACTAATCTATTTTGGACTGCAGTGAAAGGGCACGTGGCACAGCTAAACTCACTCACTGGGTCATGAGTGTATTTCCAGCAACTTATAAATCATGCTTAATATCATCATCATTTGCATGTTATGTTTGCAAACCTAAAACTGTCCCAGAAAGAAGAAAATCCATAAGATTATCCTGAAAGTGTGTTAGTTTAATTAAAACTAGAACCAGATTTATTTGGGAAAAAGTAGATTTCAGAAGTAATTTCATCAAATCCATAAACAGGCCTTGGATTTGGGTTTGGAGGTGGTTGTCTTGGGACAGACATTTCCCATCTGCTCCAGTTGGAAAACTGCTTTCGTGGTTTCCTCGATCACAAACTGCAATCTCTATTGTTAATTTTAACTCCTGCAAGTTGAGGGAAACTTCTATGCCCAATACCATGTCAGAGACTATGTATACATTTTAATTCCTGCGATATTCTGAAGAACCCTTATCCATTCAAGCCCCCTGTCCCACACCACTGCCTGGAGTCTATAATTGGACCTTAGTCATGCCACTTCCCTGTTCTCGTTTTCACATCTCTCCACTTTGCCTTCTCCATCACCTCAGCACATCTCAAGAGTGATGCCTGCAAGAACCACACTGCCACTTCTCTGACTTGTCAAGTGTTGCCCTATCTGGAGAGCCCCCTCTCCTCCTCTTACGTATCCAAGGTCTTGTCTTTGGGCACCTGGTTTGTCTTTCTTCTTGCATGAATACTGTCCACATTTATATCCTTACTCTGAACTCCTTGTGTAGCACTTCCTTGGGAGAAGGGTGAGAGCATGGCAGGTGGAATATACTTTTGAAACAAGGAAAGGAGCTAGAAGTGTCTCACAGGTAAGGGGGAGGAATGGGCTGGTGTGGCTGGATTATAAAGTGGAGGTTGAGGGGCACTTGGGTGGCTCAGTTAGTTAAGCTTAAGTGTCCAACTCTTGATTTTGGCTCAGGTCTGGATCCCAGGGTTGTGAGATCAAGCCCCGCGTCAGGCTCTGCATTCAGCCAGGAGTCTGTTTCCTCCTTCTCCTTCGCCCTCTACCCTCCCCCACCCCACTCACACACTCTCTCTCTCTAAATAAATAAGTAAATAAATCTTAAAAAAAAAGTGGAGGTTGAGAAATGGGGACAGAGCAAGCTAAAAGAAGTGTTAGAATCAGATTATTAAGGCTGGAGAGTATAATTCTTCTTATAGGCAGTAGTAGCCAGTGAAAGACTTATAGTATGGGAGGGGCCTGATCAGATTTGTGCTTCAGACAGATCACTCTGGTGGCAGTAGGTAGAGGATGGATCGGATGGTGAACAAAGAGAAGAAGTATGTATCACAAAAGGATATTAGCTAAGTCAAGAGTTTTAGTAAGACATAGCAGGGGGAATGGCCATGTGAAGTAAGGGATATGGAGAAAGAATATTCCAAGCAGAATGAACAGCAGTACAAATGCTTCAGGGTAGAAACATGCCTGCCATATTGAAAGAACGTTAAGGAATCCAGTGTGACTGGGTCATTGAGAATGAAAGGGAGAGGGGTGGGAGAGGAAGACAGGGAGATTGAATGGCCAGGGCCAAAGTAGGCAGGACCACATAAAACTCCATAAGGATTTTGGATTTTGCTGCTATGTGTTTGAGGAAGCCACTGGAGGGTTTTGGGAAATGGACTGAGATGTTTATATTTAAGGTTTTAGAAGAATCACTGTCACTGCTGAGTAGACAATTAGCTACAGGCAGGGTAAGCAGGGAGACAGGGCTATTGCAGTGTTCCAAATGGAACATCAGAACTGGTGGCTTGGACAAGGGTATAGTGGTGGAGGTCATAGGAAGAGCTAAGCAACAGGATTTGCTGACGTGTTGGCTATGCAGTGTAGAAGAAAAGGAGGAATTAAGGGTGACCTCAAGAGTGAGCGATGATCATTGGCAGTAGAGAAGGTTCTGAGGAAAACACAGAAAGTAGTGTGACAGCAACACATGAGATGTAACTTGTACTAATGGATGTTCAATAACTGCCAGGTAATTGAATAGATGAGAGCTACGTGCTGGTCATCATCTCTACCTAACTGTCAGACTATGCCCCACACTATTGAAGGAATGAACGAGTCTTTCTTTCTTCAATAGTGGTCACAGCACCCACCTTTCCCTGCCTCATGGGCATCATGTATCTTTTGATCCTTAAAAGAGCAGGGCAAAACCCCTTCTCCTCACTGACTTGTGCAGAAACTGGGATGATTTACTCCAATTGGCCATATCTAGGATTGGGCTTTGAAATATTATTTCCTTCTGGAGTGCCCTATATTCTAACCAGAATAAGCCATGTTGTCAAGCTGTTTTAACCTTAATGTTCTTAAAATAAATGGGTACAAATGTGGTTTTAAAAGGACTGGTCATGTTTAGTTTTATATTAAGTCACACACATGGATTTCAGTGAAAAATGGTTTCCTCAAAGTTATAGAAAGAGCCTTTGTTACACGTTTAAATTGGAACTTTTTTTTTCACCAGCAGATGAGAGCTCTGTGTTGCAGCCAGTACCCAGCTGTGCAAGTTTTCAACAGCTGGAATTATGATAAGCTTCATTCTATGAAAATGAGCTCATTACTCCTTAGTTTATGCTGATGCTTAATGAATCCATAAAGTGCTTCTTTGAGAAGAATTCCATGAAAGTGCATAAAGAATGTTTAAAACAAAATTTCAGATCTGGCAATATTAAAATGAGAGTATCTTTTTGCGCTCCCTCAATTTTGAAGTCAGGTCTCAAAGCTGAGCAAATGAAAAATGTTAGTATGTGTATGCTAAGGAAATAGCTACATTTAGTATATTAAATATGCAACATTGAAATTAATGTTTTAACCAATATTATATTATAAACCAATATTAAAATAATAAAAGAAATCATGAAGCTCAATAATTATAGCAGTTATATTTTTATCATAGCAGTTATACTTTTAAGCTTGCCAGACACCATGTGATACATTACCTCATCCTTTAAAACATGCATCTTAAATCATGTAGAAAAATGAAAAACTAATACAATTAGTTTTAGGGATTCTTTGCTTTCATTCTGATGCTAATATTTCTGTGATGCGATCACATCCCATTCTTAGGGTTGATTTCATTATGTCTTTAGATTAAGTTTCTGAGAACTTAAATTTTAATAAAGTAACTTAAATATGTAAAGCTACTGGAAGAAAAAAAAAAAGCCCAGGTATTAAAAATGAATTAGAAGCAGGAACAAAGAGTGAAGGATCAATTTTTGGTCTGAATTTAAGCATGTCTCAATATTTTTGGATGAACATTTGAGTCGTTTAGGAAATAAGAGGGATGACTTCTCAGTCAAAACATTTTCAATGTTCCATTTTTATATTCCTTTGATGTGAATTCCAAAAAGCCTCACTGGAGAGACAGAGGACAGTGGACCTGTAATTAAAACAATAATGGCTGTGAAATTCAACCTCTATAATATTTTTAGTGTGAACTTCCCTCTGTGAAAATTGTAGAAAATCACAAATAACTCAGTTGGATTTTGACCAGCTGGGATTGTTCTAATCAGCTCAAACTGATACCTTCGACCAAAGTCCAAAGCATCCATTCACTATTATATCACTGAATGCAGATCTATTCACTTGAGGATGTAACCTTTAAATGAATGCACTTTTGTAAATGCCACTTAAGAGGATCCTTCTAAAAGCCACAGTGAGATGCCACACTGGTCTTCTTGTTAGATTTTCCCAAAGCTGATTTCCTCAGAGGGAAGGGAAGAGTGCTGTCTGGCATCAAAACCAAAGAAATTCCTGGGGTTTTAATCCCAAACTCTACCTCTGACCACATTCAACCTGTAAATTTCCTCTGTGCAAGATTTCACAACGTGGAATAATGTCTTCACTTGTGTGTGCCTTGCAGAGTATAAAGTCCCTCTGTAACAAGATAGGGTCTTAGGATAGGTGAAGGAAGGAGATTCTTAAACGATTTTGAGCCCCACGACCAATTGGCCAGCCCCATCCCTGAGAAAAGATGTTATTAATACTATGGCTTAGATCTTGTTTACATGTTACAGAAGTGACTCCTATTCTGGAATATTTTGTTCTGATTCCAGTACCTGGATGCTATGTGATTCAAAGAAAGAGCCTTATTATTACCTTATTTTATTCTTGATTTATTAAAACATCAGACCTGCTTTTTGTGAGGTAAACTAAAATTTAGACATCTTTAGAGCAAGAGGACATAAGAACACTGAGTCATAAGGACAATACTCACTGTGGTTATGTTGCCTATGCTGGTAACTGCCAGATCCTTAGGGGAGGTGGGGGAAATTCTCAGACACAGAAAGCCTTTATAGCATTACCTGTACTAATTTAGATTATGATAACGCAGCAGAAATGTCTTGCTAATGACCACCTGCTGACATTGCTAGCTTGCTAATCAAACAATATCTTTTATTTGGCTTGCATGCAGCCATTTAGAGAAAAAAATTACAGAAAAATCCATTAGTGTTTGGTCTAAAAGAAATCTTTCTATTTGGAATGTGAAACATATTCATTTTTCAAAAATACGTATATTATTTGTGCAATCTCCTCTGAGAATTTGGAATCCTAAATCAGCTTGGAAAGATGTCCAGAGACATAGAATTCTTGCTAATGGTTTGAAGTTCTCACATTTATTCCCTGAACTTATTTTGTAACCTATCCTAATGTGTGAAATGTACAGGATATGGGGAAGAAACCCACAAGCCCATTCCAAAAGCAAGATTCAATCCCTTCATTAATAAACACTAATTATTAATTAAACCTATCTCTCCTGGGAAGTTATCATATGCCATCAACTTTCCTAGGCATTTAAAATATAGATTTGAATCAAACACAATCACAGCTGTCATGGAGCTTAGGGCTTAATGGGAGATGACATACAATAATTAATTAATGATTGACATGATATATGTCATGATGGAGACAGACAGGGGCTATGGGACAGTGCAGTGGGCTAGGAGACTTAAACTAGTGGATAAAGCCCTAAGTGAGGGCTGAAGTTCAAATTAATCAGGGGAAAGTGTTGAGAAAGAGAGATGGGGGAGAGAGGGTGTAGGATGATACCAGAAGCATAGGAAAGGGCTGTGGAAAGCCATAGAAGGGATTTAAGGGTTTAAATATGCATATACATATGTATATATATCATATATGATTATATATAAATATACACATACATATGTATGTATATGTATATATACATATGTATATATAATATATAATTATATATTATATATTACAT
>NW_027397064.1:20141840-20177368 GCF_003265705.2 Callorhinus ursinus
ACACACACACACACACACACACACACACACATATATATAGATAGATAGATCACACAGCAAGGGAAAATACAGTTAAGGGGGATGAAGTTAATTAGATATGGAATGTCATTGAGAAGACCACTGAAAAGTCTCAATGAGAGATGCTCCTGGCTTAGTCTAGGTGCATAAAATTCCATCCCAAGATGGTTGGAAATCCTTGATTTTTCTCTGAGATAAATGAGAGCTTGGGGACACTGAATAGAGGTGAGACAGTAAGGAAACAGAAATACCCATCTGTAAGCAAATCCCCAACAACAGAAGGTTGAGGTATTAAGAATAAAATTTGCCTCTTCTTCAGTTTTGGCTCAAGTTGGCACTGTTATTAACTGCCCTCCTGAAAGAAGAGGAACTTGCTATCTTGACAAAAATTGCAACCAGCATTTTTGATTAAAGAAAGCAGCATTTATTTTGATTGAACAACTTTTTGTTTTATTTCAGTCTTGTCTTTCATCCAACTCCTGTCAGAACCTTTCTTTTGCAAGAAGCCTTGAATATTACAGGAGGCAACATCTGTAATTTGAAACAAAGTGGTCTAGTTTGGGCTAGTAATTCTGAGTGGCTCTCCAAAAGAGGGATGCCTCTATAGTAAATGCTCCTTCCCTGCCCAGCTCTCACCCCACCAGCATCCATCCAATATCTCCTAATGCCACTCCTAAGCTATGTTTAAATCAAAGTTATGGGTGATCAAAATGATTCATAGATATGAAACAAATCCACTAGAATACAAATTCTGTAAGGGACTTTTTTTTATGTTTTTCTTTCTCCCCACTGTGTGCTCCAGAACCGAGACGCTCAACAAATAGTCATTGAAATAATGAGAAGACAAATGTTGACTAAGAAATGTTGACATAATTTCAAAGATTTCATCTTTCACCCAACAGCCAGGACTTACTGAACTAAGAAAGTACTTTTTTTTTTTTTACCTTGGTAATTTAGACC
Source organism: Callorhinus ursinus (assembly GCF_003265705.2). Lineage (NCBI taxonomy): Eukaryota > Metazoa > Chordata > Mammalia > Carnivora > Otariidae > Callorhinus > Callorhinus ursinus. Next base: position 20,142,819 of record NW_027397064.1, read on the forward strand.
CTCCTCAGCATAGTCCCATTTTGTATGTTTTTACTCTAGTCAACCTATACTATTCCTGACTTTCCACCTACAAAATAGTTATGGGTTTGTGTTTGTATACCTTTTCTTATTTTGTTCCCTCAGCATGGACTTGTGCTTTTTGCCTCACACCTGTCACCCCCTGTTCTACCATCAATATGCTCACTACCATTTCAGGACCAGCTCAAAGACTAGCTCTTTCAGGAAGCCTTCCCAAGGAGTGTCTTAGCATATCTAGATATACTCAGTCCTCCTCTTAAAAACCTAAGGCACTTTGTCTCTCACTGTCTCCTTGAGTCTGCCTTTCCTTAAAATAATTTATGTACTTATTCTATCCTATTGTATAATTCAGTATTTGCTGAGGAAAACCAAACCACTCCAGGTATTTCCAATAGAGGGAATTTAATAGAGGGGGTTTATTAGGTACATGACGAAAGGACTTTTAAAAAGGAGAGTATGATTCTGTGCGAAGATAAAAATAAGAATTTAGACATGAAGTGTTATTTAAACTTCATTTCTTTCTGCATGTCCACTAACCATCAAAATAATTTAAAAATATACAAAGCCCATTATTTACAGTAAAATGTCATTATGAATTTGGCCCTCCACTTCTGCTAGTACTGGCTTTCTCTTTTCCTTCTGAGACTCTCCTAGGTCATTTGATTCACCAAAACAGAGGTTCTAGATTTTGTTTGGGGATTGAAATCCTGTGAAATCTGATGAAACTGTCAATTCTCTGCTGGGCATGGGGTGGGGAGGAGGATATACATTAGCATGTGTACTTTGTGGTGTATACAGTATCTGAGTATTTGCATAGCCCAAAGTCTGCCCATAGTCTCCTACTTCACAGACAGCTGGAAGTCTTGATATTCTCCTTTCAATTAAATGACATTTAGAAAACAGCACACAGCATATACCTGATGAGCTACCCCGGTTTCCTGAGTGCGGACACCTCTAAGTAACCCAAACAGGTGACCATAGTTTGAAAAGACATAGTCTAAGCCTCAGTAGGTTCTCAATTGGGGTCACTTTGCCTCTCAAAAGACATTAGACTATGTCTGGAGGCATTTTTCATTTTCATGAGAGGTACGGGTGTGCTGCCGGCATCTAGCTGGGAAAGTCTACAGAGTTGCTATATATCCTACAATGCACAGGACAGCCCCCTGACAAAACACTACCCAGTCCTAAAGGTCAGTCGTGTTGTGGCTGAGAAACCCCATTTTAGAGCAAGAGCAATTATATGCTTCTACTGGGTTCAAAAAGATCATAATAGTTTACAGTGCAAGATATACCTTCCATTCCTCTAAGAATCTATTATGTGCTCCCCAAATAGGCACTTACATATTGTCTACATACTTAATGAATCAGATTTCACCTGTCTCTGAGTTCTAAGATTCTTATTCTTTCATATCAACTCTGCCACGGTACTTCCGTGTCTTGTCTACAGCTCATTCATCTGTGAACAATGAATTTCTAGTATGCCTAAAGAAAATCCATTCTTCAGTTCAAGAAGGCAGGTGTTCAGGAAAACATATACCAAATAACATAATAAGATATGCCCCAAATCTTAACTATGCAAAGATTAGGAATATGAACTCAAAGTACCCCAGAGTACCGAAGTACAAGTCTACTTTGTTCTTTTTCCCAGACAGGTATGTGCCTAAAGCCCCAGACTAAATACTCCCAGACCTCAAGCCACACTCCTGTAATTCCACATCAATGGTAATAAGTTTCTAAAGCTGTTTCAAGGTAGGGCCCTTGGGCAAACTGGACCCAGGAAACCTATTTTGGCATTCTATTTTGGAACAGGTTTATACTTCAGGTCTAGGCTGATCCTAGGGGAGTAGTTTTTCTGCTGGTGGTATATGTGATGCACACACCTACTGAATCAGGCCCCATGTCGGCCCTATTAGGTGGAGAACCACAGTTCTAGAGAGTTTAACCTCCTATGTGGGATCTTGTCCAGAAAAGAGCCTGGACTGCAATAGTGCTTCTCTTCTAGGGAAGGCCAACAGACAAGATTCCATCCATATTCTACTAGCACTCTGGTACTTTGGTTATGCCTTGGAGACCTCAGAAATTCTAGAGTTTCCAGGCAGGTACCTGCAAACCCAGGCTCCCAGGTAGACCTAGTATCAGACCAACTACTGAGGACCCATGCTTTTGACTTACTCCAGCTACAGGCCCCTGGCCCACTCCAGCACCAGACCACCCTGAAACCCAGGTTACAAGCAGACTCTCACTACCCTAGGCTCCTGGCTCACCCTTGTGCCAGGCCAACCTCATACTGGTGCCTGCAGTACAAGGCTCTGAGCAGATCCCAGTACCAGATTGGTTCCCATGGACCCAGGTGCTGGGCCCTGTGGACCCAAGGTCCAGGTTGGCACAGGTGGATCCAGGTCCAAGAGCCATCACTACAGACTCAAACGCCAGGCCCACCCTTGTAACCCAGGGTCCAGGCCGGCCCACCCCTACCCCCAGTCCATGGGTTGTAGAATGAAGCCCACATCCTTTAGCTTAGCGCTACCTAAAACCCTGACATCTGGCCTTCATATACCTTTTCTAACTTTACTTCCCTATTCCTCTTCCAATACCATGTGCTTCTATTTTTTTAAGTTTCTAGCTCTGTGTTTTTAATAATATTTCCTCCTTCATCTGAAATGCCCAACTCTAAATATCGTTAATGCACTTATTTTTGAAATGCCCCCTCTTTCATGAAGCCTGACTTTATCTCACAGTCAAAAATACTCTTCTTTTAGAATATCCTCTGAACTTCCTGTCCACTAAAAGTACTTTTCACCTCCTTCCTTCCTTCAACGTAACTGCACATGTCCTTTATGGCTGATCCATTTTGGTGTCCCCCCCCAAAGCTGTCAGCATGGTGCTTTTTACAAAGTGGATGATGTTCCCCACGTTTTGGTGGAATGAAGTCTGCAAGTAAAATGTTGCTGCAAGCCTGGTGCTCTGCATCTACAATGTCTTCAGATTTATCTGCTGAGGTAAATACTTTTTGGTAGTTGAAATTTGAAAGAATAAAATGTTATGATAACTGAAAATCAAGCTGAAAACTGTCATGAAGAATGTTGCATGTTGTGTGGGCAGCAGGGAAGTTCTCTCACATAACCCACTGTTACTGGTTTGCATCAACTTGGATAGGCTATTATTCAATCAATTACCCAATCGAACACTAATCTGAGTGTTGCTGTGAATGTATGTCACAGATGTGATTGATGTTTGTAATCAATCCACGTTCAAGATTATCTTCAATAATCTAGGTGGGCCTGATTCAATCAACTGCAAGGTCTTAAGATCAGGACTGAGGCTCCCCTGAAGAAGAAATTCCACTCCTGGAGAGGAACACAGCTACAGCTCAGGCCTGCCCTTCCCGGTGGCCACCCTGTGGTTGGGGGACTTGCCTGGCCAGCCTCCACAATCCTATATAATCCAATTCTTTGTAATCAAGCAGTCAATCCTTCCTACTGGTTCTGTTTCTGTGATGGAACCCTGACTGCTCACCCATTATGAAGGATTTTACCCCAAGATTTTAAAGAACAGTTGGTGATTTTAGATGTATGCATGCATGTGTATATACATATTTCACAGATATATATGTATATACACATATATGCATACACACACAGTACAGATTAAAACAATGCGAGATACCTATTTTGCCTAACCAATAAGCAAGTTTGAAAATTTATAATAATGCTCAATACCATTGAGAATACTATGAGTTAGACCCTGTTTGACTGTTAATAAGAATGTAAATTGATGCAGCCTTTCTGAAAAACAATTTGGCCTAAAAAAAGTCCCAGGCTCTTTCATCTAACAATCTCTTATGCACACAAAGATTGGTGGACAGGTATTTGCAGTTCAGTGTTACTTATAAGGAAGGAAATTTACAAGTCACTTAAATGTCAAATGATAACGATATGGCTTTATCCTTATAATGGACTGTAATGCAGATATTAAAATAGTCTTGAAGAAAATTTAGTGATGTGAGAAAATGCTCAGGATAGAATACTCAGTGAGTGGACTATAAAAGTATATATTGTATTATCCAGGATTTGACCAGACAAGCAGAACCAATATCAGGTATACGTATGAAGAGATTTATTACAAGGATTGGTTGACATGATTGTTAAGTCTGAAATCCACAGAGCAGGCTGTCAGGAAAGGGTAATTACAGGCATGCTGGAGCCCACGGACTGATGGGACTGATGCTGTTGTTCACAGGCAGGGTCTTCCAGGATCTCTCTTTTGAAAGCCTACTTGTAAGGCCTTTCAACTGATTAAATCAGGCCACCCAGATAATTCAGAGTGATCTGTCCTCAAAATTAATTAGAGACCTTCGTTTCCACCCAGAGCACATCTTAGTGCTCGATTGCCTCAGTGGGGACAGTAGCCTATCCAAGTTGACACATGAAAATCCATCACATACATACAATTGACCTGTTTTGTAAGAAGTAAATATAAAAATAAAAACAAACATAGAAAACAAGGCTGAAGAGAAATACCCAAACATGGTGAAAATGTTTCTTTCTGTATAGTAGTAAGTTTATAGAAGATTTGATTGTTTCTTGTATCATCCTGCCTGTCTCAAAAATTTTAAATAAATATGTTCAATATTGCTATTTGAGTCAGAAAAATAGAAGTTTTTTTAAAATGTTAACCCATTAAATACTCAAGGGCATAAAAGCAAAAAAAGAATAAATTGTCACTTATTTAATCAATACCTTTTACTATAAAAGCTGCTATTATCTAAGTAAGGGATTTCATCAAAAAGCATCATTAATCATCTTATGGGCAACGAATCTTAAAACTCGGAAAGCCTTGCTTGACACAGGACAGGCCTGCAGAAGGTCTTACAGAAAGGGACATGGGAGAGTCTAGGACTCAACTGGTTTCCCCTGGAAGGAGACATCTCTCAAGTGGTCTCTTACTGACTCAGGGGATGTGAAGTTTCCAGGTGATTTGGTTTTCTGTTGCTTAACTATTGATATCTTGATGAAATCTAGTGTAGTACATTGGTATTATACTGAGTGTTGTGAGTGTAATGAATAAGAAGAGGAAAATAGATTTTCTCTAATGTAAACAAAATATTTTTCTCATAATATAATTACTGTCATACAAGCCAGTTTCAATTTCTCAGGGAATTCAAGATTACAAAAAGTCACAGCTGGAAGAGATTTTAGACCAACTCCCTCTTTTGACAGAGGAGAAAGCCAAGGGTATGAGGAGTGATGTGATTTGCTCAAGGTCACCCCATTGAGTTGGGACAAAGACAGGACTGTCATCCAAACCTCCTGTGTGATTTTACTAGGTCACCCTGCCTTCTTACTATGACCTGTTTGGGTCAAAAAAATCATTAACCTTCATGAAAGCATAATAGTAACAAGAAAAAATACTGTTGAACCTAATAATTTTCCTTAATTGTGGTTATTTAATTTATGTAATTGTATTCATTGTACTCAAAACTGTGCTGTCCAACATTGTAGCCACCAGCCACATGTGGCTAATGTGCACTTGGAATGTCTCTACCCTGACTGAGGAATTGTTTAAATTTAATTTTCATTAATTTAAATGTAAATTTACAAACTTACACTTGATTAATTATAATTAAATGAACATAATTCATAATAAATTAAATAAATTAAAATGATTTAAAGTTAAGTTTGGAACAATGTGGATATATGAATCTACTTTTGTAACAGTAATTCTGTGAAATCTAAGTGAAAATTGAGTATTTCCAGTGAAAATTGGTATGGACTGCAAGTATAAGATACACACAGGATTTCAAAGTCTTAGTATAGAATAAGAGAACATAAAATACCTCATTAATAACTTTTTTATTGATTACATGATGAAATGATATTTTGGGTAGGTTGGGTTAAATAAATGTTACTAAAATTAAGTTCACCTGTTTCCTTTTTACTTTTTTCCATGTGGCTACTAGAAAATTTTTAATTACATAGAATGATCCCCATTATATTTCTATCGGAGAGAGCTAATATAGAACCTCAATTTTTTTCAGATTTGTAATAAAGTTTGTCTAAATGTCTCTCTTGTACTTTTAATTACTTTGGGGCATATACGAACACACTGCTGCTGCAGTGTGTTCTGGATCCTTCTTTGTTAGTTTCTGAAACATATCAATCAGAGATGAACACCTGCAATTTGGAATGTTGGCTTTGTGATGTACTCCTGGTGAAACAGACACTTGTAGGAAATTTTAGGGATTTGAGAGTAAAAAAGTAGTTGAAGGAAATCTTCCTTATCCAGGGGATCTATGTTGTTCCCCTGTTATCACACCACCTTGAAATCACTGACATAAATCCTAAAGACATATTTTTAATTAGTGTCTTAACCACAGATGCTGTTTTATTGATGAAGACATGGAAGCTCTGAGGCTCCAATAGGACATTTCCCTTGAATAGTGTATTCCTTAACACCACCTTACGTTTTCGGTCTGGATAACCATAACAAACTTCAACACTGAACTGATACTAGGTTTCTTAGCATAATTTCATTTTCCTAATCTCTTTATCCATGACATTTTAGGCATAAAGTATGTCCCTCCTAATTGGCAGACAAATGTTTCTCTTACTGGGCTTTGGTATCATCAACCTCCATTTCAGGTGCTCTGAAGGATGTCTTGACTGCCTCCCTATTTGGCACTCAGATGTTCTTTGGATATCTGTTACAGGCTAACTTGTGTCCCCCCCGCAAGGTCCATTTGTTGAAATCCTAACCCCTGGCACCTCAAATGTGACTGTATTTGAAGATAAGGTCTTCAAAGACATAAATTAAGGAAGAATGGGGTCAGATGAATGGGTCCTAATCTAATATGGCTGGTGTCATTATAAGAAGACATTGGAACACAGACATGCACACACAGAGGTAAGACTCTAAGAGGACACATTGAGAAGGCAACAATCCCATCTGCAAGCCAAGGAGAGAGGGAGGTCTCAGAAGAAACCCAACCTACCAAGACCTTGATCTTGGACTTCCAGCTTCCAGAACTGTGAGAAAATGAATTTCTGTTGTTAAAGCCATCCAGTGTGTGGTATTTGTTATGGCCCCCTGAGCAGATTAGCACAGCATCTTCTCAATCACCCTTGATTAAGCAGCCCTTCTCTAGACAACCATTAAATGCCATTCTGTTGGATGTTACTCTGATTTGTCCTTGAAAGAAGTGTTCCTCCACTTGCCCTAAGGCATTACCCGTGTGTTCCTAAGTTTCCTCCATAGTGATCTTCATAAGTGCCACGTAGTCTACTTTTTAAAGTCACACCATCCAGTATACTTCCTCCAAATTGATGAAAACCTCTCTAGCCAGTTTTTCATGATGGGTTAAACAAACAGAAAAATAACTTAATGTTTATGGATTGTGCTTAGAGTTTAACAATCAGCCTTAGGGAATTTGATAAGCAGTGGATGAAGTAGAAGGAGCAAGGCCCATGCAGGATTATTGATCCAGGTAGAAATTTGGCTGTGTACTTATTCCCACAGTGACCTTGGGGAAGATTACGATCCTCCTGAGTTTTTGTTCCCTCATCTTTAAATTAGAGCTACTAGTTCCTACCTCAAAGGGTTACTCTGAGAATTAAATGAGATAACATATGCCAGGTTCATGGCAAATAGTACCACATAATAAATATTAATCCCTTTGCCCCTAAGGAAATGAAAGTTCCTTTGAAATATGACTACAGATCCTTTTTGCAAACAACAACAGAAGTGTTTTATAGTTAAAGAAGGGGGAGGCAGAACATCTGTTTATGGTGTCCTTTGGTGAAAAGAACATTCATTTGTATTCTAGGGCAATGATTTAGCCCTAATTCTCCAGACGCTTGAATGCAGTTAGTTCGAAATGCATCATCATTTAGCCTCTCTGGAAGGGAGGGGGTCCCTGGTGAGCTCTTGGAATAAGGGCCTCAGAGCAACCATTCTCAAATTCTGAGTTCACTTTATCACATGACTGAGTTCTGGAAGACTAGTTTGCTTCTTTCCTTTACTCTTGATCAAAATAATAATGGTAATGCTTGTTTCACTCAGAAGAAAACTTATGCTTAAGAAATTACTTATGGAAAGTTCCAAATATTATACCAAGAATTTACTCATACTGGACATTTACTACACACACTTGCATCTACCTACCAATGAGATGTACCTATTACGATAGGAAATTTTCCACTTTTGTATTAGATTCAATTCCACAGACACATGGGCACCGGCTGCAGGCAAGTTCCTCTCATGTTCTGAGGAGGGAAGAGACAAACAAATAAACCGGACCCAGTCCTTGCTCTCAAGTCCTGGCCATGCTACCACTATTAAAAATGGAATTTGAACTCAACACCTCACATGATTTTGAAGTGAACACTAAACGGAGTAGAACAGTCACTTGTCCCTCACACCTCTTCTCTGAGTAACTGCTACTGACAAGACTGCTTAGTCCCCTCAGTTTCATTGCTCTTGGGAACCTGTCCAGGCTGTGGGGATAATCTCTTGTTAAACTGTGTCTCCTCTCTTGGTGCTGTGCTCCCTGCTGGTGGGACAAAGCCTAGATGTCCAGCCCTCCTTGCTGTGCTGCTAAGATGAAGGGGTCTGCTTTAAATCCACACCCTCTTCATAAAAGAGAATAGTCTATCCCGTGTTTTAAACAATAACATATCAGCAAGGTGATATTCCACCAACACAAATAACAGGAACATCAAGTTCATTTATATATTTTTCCACCAACTTTTCCAAGATTCAAAGGAAACGTGACCCCTAAAAGCACAATACAATTAGAATATAATCCTGTTAAGTGTCAACATTTTATATTTCCTCCCTAAAGGCATTAGACCAGAAATAAAATATTTTTATAAGAAACGCCTCTTAAAGGTATTAACTAGGTGCTATGGGTGATGTAGAGATACCTAAAAGGATTACTGTACTTGAGTTGGTGAGAATGACTTTGGATACTGTATTGGTAACGTGCTAGGGCTGCCATAACAAAATACTGCAGGCTGGGGTGGCTTAGAGAACAGAAATTTATGATCTCACTATTTTGTAGGCCGGAAGTCCCAGATCAAAATGTGAGCAGGATGGGTTTCTTCTGAGGACTCTTCTTGACTTGTAGCCGCTTTCTCTCTATGTCTTTGTGTGGTCACCTCTAGCTCTGTGTGTGTGTCCTAACATCCCCTTCACATACGGACACCAGTCATATGAGATTAGGGTCCACCCATTTGACCTCGTTTAATCTTAATTATATCTTTAAAGGCCCTATCCCCAAATATAGTCACAATCCCATGTACTTGGGGTTATGACTATAACATGGATTTTGCGGGAACACAATTTAGTCCATAACAAGCGCTCAGGGCAGATCTTTGGACTCACCTCATCAGTGAGGACATTGTGGATCTGACCTTCTGAGCCATCTTCATCCCTGTTCAACACTCATTCAGACTGACCACGCGGGTGGCAGTGTGGGGATGACTACGTTCTGGGCATTTGGGTGATACGGGCAGAACCCAAATCAGATTGTGGTTCTTCCCCCTTCCCCCTACTTACTCCTTCCTGTATTCCTTCCTTAGCCAAAGTAGGTGTTTCACAAGGCAACTGAAGAGTCTCTATAAAGAAGGAACAGGTGAAGCTGGAAGAAGAACAAGGTTTGCTTTGATAATACACATCAATGGCCACTGCATTCTGGAGAATTGAGAATAGAGACCAAAGGAAAAATGTGAAACCTCTCCGTGTACACTTTTGTCATTCAACAATTTAAGAGAATTTGGAAACCCTGGATTAGAATGTAGACTTTCCTGTCGCACAATAGAAAAATGGCATGCCAGGCAGGGACAGGGCCTCTTCCCTTCTTGTCTCTATCTGCCTGCCCTGAGACTCATCCCTCCTAGGATCCAGAATGGACCTGAGAGCCCATCCGGTCCCACCTGCTGAATCCTGTAGGTGAAGAAGTGGACACTTCTAGAGAAGAAGCTTCCCAAAGTCATAAACATGGAGCCAAGTCAAGGCTGCACTTGGCATTCACAACTCCAAGCCAGTGCCCTTCCCACCATATCTTATTGCCTCTTGCTCTGAAATGCTCTGGTCCTGATGACTTTGTTTCTGAGGGTGTTTTGTTGTTAAACTATCAGCATACTGCCCCCATTGCATTGCATCTGTGTATGCATATTTTAATACAGTAGAGCATAGTTATACATATAGTAACATATGATCTATACTGCCCTCATATTTTATATATAGACAGTTTAATATATCACATAATACAATAATACAATTGTTTATATTGTGTGTATAAATATTGCATTAGACATATGATATCACTGTTTTGTCAGGCTCTGCCTGTGTCGGGGGCTGCCTCTCAGCCCAGCATCTTCTCCAGCTCCTCATTAACTTCCCACCGCCCACCCCCACCAATCTCTTTTGCTGGATGATCATACAATTTTCTCCCTGTAGCCCTAAGAAAACCACGGCTTGCTTCCTTGTCAAGGCCTTTTTTTGTCCATAATGCTTGGCATCTGCTCTCCTCTTTGTTTTCCTTGTTTCTCCAGGTTCTACAGATGACTTGGTTCCTAACTGATTGCCTGTATTGAACACCGCCCCCCAGCTTCCCCTGAACTCAGGCATGCTCTCCTAGTATTTCTATATTCCCCTAGGCTTCTGACCTGCACTTTTCCTGAGGCTCTCTCTTCCTGTATGCACTGCCGTAGAATCTTGCTGTGATACAGAAGTCTTATTTGAGGCAACTTTATAATAAATCGCCTTAGCACATAAGAGAAATTCAAGGAATTCTGGCAGAAAACACTTCTCCTTCATGTTATTTAATCCTAAATCCCATTTTCCGAGCACAAAACAGATAACAATATACCTTAGTTGTAGTTTTCCATACGTGCTAATTTATTTCTTCCTTTTTCATTTGAAGCATTATCCCAGTTTCTCCCAACCTAATGGACCCAACCCAACAATTATCCTCTGGGTCCTCTGTCCTTTTGTTTCATCCAATAACCAAGAACTGTGATCATCAGATCACTGTAGCACACACGGTCACTGCCAACTATAAATGCCTTAATGAATTCACGGTTTAGGTGTTTGAAAACTCAGCTAGTCTTGTGTTTTACATAGGCATGGTTTCCATTTAGTAACGCTGAAAGCCTAACTTGGTTTTAGTGCAAGCTATGTTATACTGAAACATCAGAATCATAACACCGACCTCCAGAAGATCTAAACATGAGCATGGATCCAGGCTTACTTCAATCAGCCCTGAAGTGGCAGTCTATCTAAATTTCTCATAAAAACCATACAGACATTTGTTTTGGTCATTTTTCAAGAACTGAATTTCTGGCACAGAAAAGAAATTCTGTAAATAAGAAATTAGAGTATTTCTTAATAAAACATCTCATCCAAAACTCTCTTGAAATGCTTTTATGCTTTTCCACCGATCATGAGACATGGCAATATCCAGGCTCAAGCTGAGAGTTAGCAGGTAGAGCACAGAATAAGCAACACTGGCTGGGAGGCACTTCATCCAGGCAATGTGGCTTTGCTGGGCTTTGCTTCCCCTCCCCATAAAAGGTTGTGCCCCCCGCCCCCGGCAACCCTCCCCTCAAAAGTTGTGGATTATACTCCACTGGCTTGAAGTTAAGTTTAAGGACTTTGTCTACATTGAAAAAGTTTAATACAATGGGAAATACTTACTACTGTGAAATGAAAGGCAAAACAAGCCTAACTCACCTGTTAATGTTCATTTCTTTGAGATATTTTCCTACAAATTACCAAATAACCACAGAGGTGAGTGTGTGGTCTCCTGGACCCAGACCACCTGGGGATAAGTCTTGCCACTTATTTGCTGATTGGACTTCTCTGTGTCTCCATTTTTTTTCATCTGTAAAATGGAGATAATCCCAACACACCCTCTTTTTCATGGGTGTGAGGATTAATGAGTCAATATGTGGTTAGTGCTTAGAATCATTTCTGGCACTTGGTAAGCACTATATATACAAAAATTAATTGACATAAGTAATTTAATGGACAGTCTTACATTTGAGCTCTAATGAAGAATCTTACTGTCTTAGTATTCTCTTATTGCATGACTGTGAAATTATTCACAGACTACAAATTATCTGCACATGTACTAAAAGTAATTTAATGAATTAAAGTAGTATGTAATGATCTAATATTCTACATCTGGCCTTCCTGATAATATAAAACATTTAAAACAAGTTGCAAAAATTATACGAGGTGAATTACTGGGGTTCTAAACCTTGGAGAGTTGGAGAGAGAAAGAGTGAGTCAAGAGGAATAAAGGCAATTAAGGAGTGTTTGTCAGTAGCTACCAACAAACTCAGGGGGTCTATTTACACAGCACGTTACCTCGGATTACACCACCACACGTTCTAGGGGACAGCGGGTTTCTCAAAGCCAGATTTCACAAAACCAGCACTGCAAAGGAACTTCCATGGAAAGGCTGTTTGGGGCTAAGGCTATTGAGTAACACCAACCTTTGGGAAATACATTTGGGAAAGACCCTGACTCATAAAATTAGAGAAACCGCACTCTGCATATTTATTATTTTAAAGTCTGTCCCGGAGGGGAATCAAATCAAAGAGGACTTATTTTTATTAAATAAGTTCTAGAATTTGTTGCTAATCAGGGGCCTTTAAAAACAGTCACAGGATTGAAGGTTTAACTTGAACTTTTTTTTTCATCTGCTTTACCAAGCACATGCATTTTGAACCACTTAAACAGATCACATCAAAAAATATTGAAGAAATTTGTTCTCCTTTATCATAGAGGGCTTTTGCAGAAAGCACAGTTAAAATCAGTTTTTCAAAGTGGATTTGGTGCTGAATGTACGAAGGGTATAAAAAGTATTTTGCTGAAATTTTTACAAACAGAATGTTAAGTAGATGCTGTGTATAATCAATTTAAAAGCTTATTTTTCAGGTAGTAAGAAGGTAATTGGCCTTTTCAAAATACTAAATCATTTTAATAACTGTTTAAAGATCTAGTCTGTGAACTCAGAAAGCCAAATATCTGCCTACTTAACATCATGTAGAATAAACACCTGAAAAAATTAATACAAATTTTACTTCTCATTTGGAAGTATATATTCCCCTATGCATGATCCCCTTCAGATGCCAAATCAGTGCTTTATTCTTCCTCTTGGAGCTAGCTAATCACTAGACTTTGAGCATTTGAATATTCCTGTGCTCCAATCTTTTCATCCATAAAACAATTATTTCTGTATTCTAGCTATATAATAGATAATAAAGGTTACAAATTGCTTTGAGCTGTTCAAATGAAACAATGTTTCCTAATATATGATTATTATTATAGAATATCAGAATAAGGAGGGACAATCAAAGTCCTAATAGTGATTCTGAACCATGGATCCAACATCTTCTGTGTGCTCTGGTATCTTGTGTGCATTATTTCTAAACATTCTAGGACAGGAAAGATTGTTATTTATACATAAATAAGTACTTATATATTTATATCTCCCTTTTTTCCTTGCAGGATGCTGGAATATGAGACTGGGCAGGATGAGGGTAGGCAAGCTTGGAGGAGCTCAGAGCAAATTAAATAAATCTGCTTTAAAAATAGAGAGACAGAGCTGTGGTAAGGAGCTGGGAAGATTTACAACCCATAGCTAGCAAGGAACAAGAGAAGAGAAAGATGATTTTTTTTTAAAATATGAGAATGAAATGCAGTGGACAGTGTAATGTAAACCGCTCCTCCCATTTCCCATACAAATTTTGAGTAAAATCACTCTACTGAAATGGTTTGGTCTGAGTGGAGTCTTCACTGCGGATGTGAAGAAGTGCTGAGTTGACATCCTGGGTATGAACAGATGGACTACACTACAACATCTCCAAAGCTAAGCATTGACCTGATATCATAGACGAAAAATCTGAGGCTCCAGAAAGACTGCATTATGCTCTCATATTCACCCCATTGTCAAGCAACAGAGTTGGAATTTGAATCAAGTTCTCTCTGGCCTCAAGGTCTGTGTTCTTTCTGCTGATTATTTCCTACCCGCTGAGAGATAACATCCCCCACGCTGCGAACTTATTAATTCATCTTCCACCCCCCAAAGCCCAAGAGTGCCTGGCACATGGTAAATGTTCTATCAAGCATTTGTCACTGATTGCAGGTGTCCGTAATTCATGGTGGTGCTAGACTGTGCAGGGTTGTCTTGCTGCTCTCTCTGCTTTCCCCTGCATTCTCAACACTTAGCCCAGGACCTGGGATCCAGGAGGCGCCAAGAAAATGCTTAATGAATGAGTTCTTGAATCAATAGTATCTAGCCCACAAGGTTTTTCAATTCTTAACCATTTTTTTTTGTAGTCCATTATTAAGGTGATGATTTTCTAATGGAATAGTCTAGAATGGTGGCTTTTCACGTTTTTAATAACATTACGGCTATGCTTAGATGAACAACATTTTCATCTGCAATCTACCTATTTCCACAACTGACATCTCATGACAGGCCTAGTGAAGATACATGGCTCAGTATTACACCCAGGGTCCCTCATCAGCATGTCCAGCAACTTTGGGCACTCTGAGCAAGAAGGACTAACAATAGATTCTGAAGTCTTCATGATCCACTTGCTTCAAAGTGCCCCATTTTTTGCATGAACATTACATTTCCAGACCAAGATGTGTGTTTTTGCAGGATGCCTTACAGATTCTAACATGGGGCTCTTTCATTTGATTGCATGATTCATTTCAAAGAAAAGATTTCTGATTTCAGCCTGTGATTTAGAGCCCTAGATGTTATCTCAGCATGGACATGTAGAAAATAAATGCCATTTCCAGCATCGTGTAACACAGCAGGGCATGAGTAGCTTGCTGACAGATAAGCTTCCCTAGGAGCAAGACATGAAATAAAAAGCTTTCAGAGCTTAAACTTAAGAGCCAGTTTTGCTTACCCTTGAGGAGTTAATGAGATGCATCCTATCATGTTGATTTGTCTGCTCCCATAACACCATGTACCACTTCTAATAGAATTTGCCAAAGGTGTAATTTCACAATTATCTGTATGATGCTGAGATGAATGTCTACCTCCCTGCACAAGACTATCCCGCTGCCTGACTCTAAGCTGTCATTATTGGTTGGTTGTTTTCTTCACCATTGTATCCCCATAGCTAAGTACAGGGCTTAAGTACTCAATAAATATTGTTGAGTGGATCAAATGAAAACCTCTACACTTGTAAACAGACAGGGTCTGTTTCCTAAAAGAAGCATGAAAGCAGTAGTTCTTAACTTTGCTTCAAACTTAGTCCTAAACCAACAGAATCAGGATCATTGAAAATACTTGACTGAAAGCAGTCTTGGGCTCTGAATCAGAATCTCTAGGGGCTATGGCCTGGTGATTTACCCTTTTAATACACACTCCAGGGGGAATCTTAGGTGTGCTAAAATTTGGAAACTCACTGTTACCTAGTTCTTTTATTTGATGGCACAGTGCACATCAAAGGGAAGATTTTCATTTTAAATCTGTGATTTAGAGCCCCAATCTTACTTGGTGCCTATAAATTGAAGGCAAATGCCACCAGAGAAAGACAAAGCTTGACTCATCACTGATTTCGCTGGAGACTTGCTTCCACCACGTGTTACTTCTGTCTGTTTTACTTTAAGATAGCATGAATTCTGACAAAAAGCCCTGCCTGAGATTCTGGAATTCTCAGTCTTTGGGGACAGACATGCAATTCTTCCCATCATTCTAGAAGCACCTGGGACAAATTGTTCCGAGCCAAGCATGTGTGTTTGATGTGAAAAGCACACCTCTAATTAATCATCTTGTTCCCAGCTGGCCCGCTCTCCCCGGAATTGCTGCAAGCAGGACTGAAGCCCCATTCCCACCTGTTTTCCAGACACATAGGATTCGTATAAATGGCCTACTAACTTTGTCCCTGAGCTTCTTTTCCTAATTTGGTTCATTTGTTTATTTTCGTCAGATTGTGAACTAGACACTTCACAATCAGGTAGCTGTAATGGGCAAAATGTTGACTCATTTTGTTAGACATCGAGAAGGGGGGAGTGTTTCCTTTATTGAATTTGAATTATGAAAGGTAGGGGTGTTTCAAAACAGAAAAATAACCATACTGCTTATAATTTGTGCTCCCAAAATGCTGGTTAATAGCCAGACCAAGTCAAATAACACCTTGTTCCCATTTGCTAGCAGTGAATTTCCAGCAGGATGGTTTCACAGAGTAAATCTAATGCACTCTCCTATTCTCCTTTACATGTTTGGTTGTATTTCGAGAGCATGTCTCATTTTTTGAAAAGGTTGTTTCCATCCATCATGTTCTCCCTTATTTAAAGACCAAAATAATTTTTGTTTTTTCTTCTCAGACCTTAAATGAAGCAAATGATTACTATTGCATGGAGAACTCTTTACACTTTAATGAATTCTTTATCTTAGAGTAACATGTTGTATTTTATCCTTCAAAAGTGGTGGCAAAAAATGAACCTCAAAGTCAAATCCATCCAGATGTCTGCTTTAATGAATTCTTTATCTTAGAGTAACATGTTGTATTTTGTCCTTCAAAAGTGGTGGCAAAAAATGAACCTCAAAGTCAAATCCATCCAAATGTCTGCTTAAGGTAGTCTTAAACATTGTGATTCATCTTGGTGCTAAAAAAAACAGTGTAATCTTTTGTAGAATTTATAGTTCATTGTTTGTCAAGTCTATTTGAATTTTCTGAAAGTCTCCCTTCAGTTAACTATCCTGAAGGCTCTAGCAAGAGCTTACTTTGAAGGACACACATCCTCTGCGGACTGGCCTAGTTTTCCAGCCCCATGAATACTTGGAATGAAAAATCTTCTTTTTCTGGAAGCATTGTGCATAGAATGGGTGCTAGCCATAGATAAAATGTTCCCAAAAGTGTGAACAGAACCTTAGTTATATTACAACATCTCTGCCTCCCAATCAGGTGTCAAACCTGGCAAGGAAACTTTACTAGAATGAACACATTCTCCGGTATGACTAGGCTAAAGAAAACCAGCTGTCACAGCTAACTGACCAAGTCCCAGATGTAGTCACTGTTGAAAATCAAGGCGATGTCTGTAGGTGGATTGTTAATCCAGTTTAGAGGGAATAAAATGACTGGGGCCAGTGTCCACCTCTTTTCTAATAGAACAAGGAATTTGTGCCACTGATATGAAATAAGAAAAATCCCCATAAATATCTGAATATTTAATTTTTTCTCTTGACTTTAGATTGAAAGGTAAAGACACAACCTTAGAATATGGAGATGATAAGAGACCCAAATTAGCACTTCATCCAGGCTCACATAAACACGAAGTGAACACTTTGTCACCTCAGCCAATACAAGCACAGACTATTCCCTTACCTTCCAAAAAAAAACCTTTCCCAGTTTCCTGCCCAGGCCTTCATCCTTGGTGGCAACTTGCTACACGGGGGGTGCTCAAAATATGAGCCCAATACCAGCAGTAGCCCCTGAGAACTTATAAGAAATATAAAATTTCAAGTCCCTCCCGAAACCCTACAGAACCTGCAACTCTGGGGTATGGCTTGGCAACATGTATTTAAAGGAGCCCACCAGATGGGGTGCCTGGGTGGCTCAGTCGGTTAAACATCCAACTCTTGGTTTTGCTCAGGTCATGATCTCAGGGTCTTGAGATCAAGCCATGTGCTGGGCTCTGTGCTGAGCATGGAGCCTGCTGGAGACTCTCTCCTTCCTCCCTCCAACCCGGCTACTGGTGGGGGCCCACTCTCTCTCACAAAAAAAAGCCCACGAGGTAATTCTGATGTTCACTAAAATTTAAGAACTACAGTGCCAGGCCATGTGTTGCTTTCACCTTAATTACACTTTGCTTCATTTACATTTAGGAATTTCTCATTGTGTAAGTAGGAAAGAGGGAGCTAGTCCACCACTTAGGTGGCTAAGGATGGGTCCACCCACTTTAGGATCTTAAGGGTTGCAAAATGTAAACATTCTCCTGCATCTCCCTCCTTATTTTGTTAATTTCTCCACCAAATTTTGATGCCAAATAGATGCTTTCCCGAGTTCATGGATTCCACACGTTCTGTATTTTATAGCTAGTGATGATAATTTTCACACATCCAATTCAGTAAGATTTGTCTATTTCTTTCCCGTAGTTCCCAAGTAACAAATTCTTAGAATGACATTTGTATTATGATCTCAAAATTTTCTTCCCATCACCCAGCCATTCATTTTATTACATATGTATTTACAGCAATAGTTCTTGATTTTGGCATCGTATTAGAATCATATAGGGAAGCTTTAAAGAAAAATCCTAATGCCTGGAATGTACTCCAGATTAATTAAATCAAAATATCTGGGAGTGGGATTTGGGCATCAGTATTTTGTTTTTGTTTTTTTAATTTAGAGCTCTTAATTTATTTCAGTGTGCAGCTGGGGTTCAGAGCCACTATATTATAGCATATATATGTATCCTATTTTAACATCTTTATTATTCTCAGAAATTCAATTCAGGATCTGGTTGCACAAACACCTGTGTATCAAATACTCTTTAATCCATTAAATACTTTAAAAATCCATATACCTAGGGGCGCCTGGGTGGCTCAGTCGTTAAGCGTCTGCCTTCGGCTCGGGTCATGATCCCGGGGTCCTGGGATCGAGCCCCACATCGGGCTCCCTGCTCAGTGGGGAGCCTGTTTCTCCCTCTCCCACTCCCCCTGCTTGTGTTCCCTCTCTCGCTCTCTCTCTCTCTCTCTCTCTGTCAATTAAATAAATAAATAAAAATCCATATACTTGTTCAGGCAAAGAAAATAACTGAACATTTTTTTTCTTGGGATTCAACATTCACAAAAGTTGACAATGCCTCATATCAATGATGGTAGCCTCATGAAAATATGGTTTTTTAAGTAAAATTCAGTATTAAGAGAGGAGAAATAAAAACATTCATAGAAACAAAATTTGGGATTATCGTATATTTACAACTTGTTTCTGATGCAGATTAGCTTCAAAGGACTAGCTCAGAAAGCTGAGTGCTACAATGTGAATACATTCCCCTCAAATAATGTAAAAGAAAATATAGAGCAATAAGCTATGTGAGAATAGAATCTCAAACTCAAAGTCAAAAACAGTAGCTGCTTAGTTGAGAGTTGACAGATACCTATTTTCTGACACTTCTACAAGACAAGACTTCAGTCACTTTTATGATGTATTTTTAAAAAATACAGTGGAAAAGAGCTTTCATTCTTACCAATGCATTTACACTACATAAAATCATGGGTAATCATTCCCAGAGGAACTCAAATATATAAAATGCGGAAACTTCAAACCTAATCATACCATGCAGCAAAGAACAAGCAAACAGCAACAGAGTCGTGTTTTCCACAGAAGAACGGATCTGACTCCAGTGGATTTATATTAAGAAACCATTACCGATGGTTACCAAACCAAACCAACCATTACCAAACCAAACCAATACGTTCAAAAGAAATGAAGGAACACAAAGCATTTTTATAGAAGTATGAAATTTATGCTTACTGAGCATACAGGATACTCTGGTAATTATACAACCTGCTTTGGGTACAAAGAAGAAATATAAAGAATCCCAGAGTCACCTGCCTTTGCGCTTAATCTCACTGTCTAGTTCAGGGGGCAGGAGGTGTTCTCAGAAAAGAGGCAGACAGCAAATATTTTCTGTTTTGCAGATCAAAGAGTCTCTGTCGATACGCAAGCTCCACCGTTCTATCACAAAAGCAGTCACAGACAATATGAAGACAGACAAGTATGACTGTCGTCCAATAAAACGTGTTTTTGAAAACAGGAAGTGAGCCAGATGTGGCCTGGAAAGAGGGACTTGCTGACCCTTGGTCTAGTACCTCATGTCTGTGTGTGACCACCACAACTCCTTTGCTTTAGGAGTCCCTGCTCTGCTCACACTGACATGTTGGTATGGCCTTGGGATCTGTCAACAGCCCCTGAGTCTTCTCACACTGTGCATTTGTCCAAGGCAACCTCATCCGTTTCACCTTTTATGCTGACGACTCTAAAATCATGATCAGCAGCATAAACCAGTCTCATGTGATCTAGGCTCTTATAACCTGAAGGCTTGTTCCTAGAACCCAGTGCCTCCTATCTCTATCATTTAGATGTTCCACTGGCAACTCCACCTCGACACTAACACCACTGTCCTACCCCAGAAAACCTGCTCCTTATTTGGACATTCTGTGTGAAGAATGGTACTCCTATCTACCCAGTTATCCAAACTGACCACCTGAGAATTAGAGAAAACCCACATGGCCACGGCGAGGTAGGATGCGGCAGATGTATACTATGAACAACTTTTTGATGCTGTGCAGTATCAAAAGCCATAAGCTACAACTACGTACGGCAACATGGATAGGTCTCAAAACACAGTGCTAAAAGTGCCATTGAACGTGCCAAAGGTGGAACATGTCACTGTGATTTAATGCCATTTGTGCAATTTAAAACATTCAATAATAAAAATAATACTGTGTATTTTCAAAGATATACAAAATCCTGGTTCATAAACTAAATGTACTAAAGTGGAAGCCTCCTGAGTAGAGATTCTGGGAAAAATAATAATATCAATGAAATAAGAGAAGAAGTTCACTAGTAAAATGACAACAGTACACCATCAGGATGAACTCAACTCTCAGCACTTAAAAAAAAACTTTTTAAATAGAAGAGGTATAATACATGGCTGCAAATAATATGTGCTATTAAAATGGGTAAAATGAATGATTGCATTTGCCAATAGTTACATTTAAAAATTTCACAAGCTCGAGGTTACATAACAATGGAAATCTTAACTATTTGGATCTTGATATGTTTCAGTTATGTAGCATAAAATTTTGTCCATCACATTAATCATTCAATTATTTTACCACAAATAGATGTTTCTAGAGCTTCCTAAAAAGGCCTGGTGCTGGCCTGCTTCATGATGCAAATTTCTTTAAATCTACTATTGTAATGAGCTGTCCAGACATGGTGTGGCATATCAAAACCTAGTAACACATCCAACCAGGCGTTATTTGAGGAGATGCATACCATGACATCACTGCATAAGGCTTCTTTATATATAGCACATAAAAGTTTTTAAGCAGAAACTTGAGAGGATTAGGTGGTCAGTTTCAATTTAGGAAATTATTGCTCGATCAAAATATAGATATATTACTTTTTATTTTCTACAAGAATAATTCAAAGTGAAAACACCACCAATTGCTGCTAAACGGAGACAAAACCTACTAAAATGTGATTAACTGGCCAGTCTCTAATATGTGCCTTGATGAAATCTCCCTATTTCTGTTAAACAATACAAACTCCTGAAAACTAGTTAGGTACTAAGGCTTTCTGATTAAGGGTGAATATACTGAATGTGAGAACAAGCCACAGCTTTTGTCAATACAAGCATGAAAAACAGGAAAGGGGCTTTATGTTATTTTATACAGAGAGTATAGACCTTTTAACCGGTTACTAAACTTTTTCACTTTTTTGTGGTTATAGTGGCATCATATAGAGGGACAGACCTAAATGTGGATTATTGCTCTGGCTCTTCAAAATCACTTTAATTCTATTTCTCTCAAAATGATAAGCATCTGCAAACCCAACATCAGAAGCATTCTTGGAAAAAAGCTGGAATGTGGACAAAGACCATTTTGAGGCTTCTGTATGTTCCCTGTCCCTTTCTCTTCATAATTTTCTTATCCCCACCCACCTGCCACACAAGGTCCTCGTTCTGTTTTCCAGTGGATTCTGGGCATGCCTCCCTCCTCTCATTCAGAAAACTTCTGCTCTGGCTCAAGAGACAGTATGCATCAAAATGCTTTACAAACTGTAGGGCACATTACAAGGCCTTTTGCATCACCCACGGCGTTCAATATTAAGTAGAGTCAAGCAGATGCTATTTATTTTTAAATAATAGAAAGTTTAATTTGAAGAAGTAAGAATAAATTATTGATAATGGACCCACTGGTCTTTTATTTCTCTTATTTCCAGATAACTTGGTAGTGATTGATGACAAGCTGATGTGTTGCTGCCCTTGCTAGCAATGTCTGGCTTTTCATAGAAGGCACTGTACTCTAACCCTAAGGAATTTATGTATTTAAGTATTTTAGATTTTATTTATTTATTCATGAGAGACAGGGAGAGAGAGAGAGAGAGAGAGAGAGACAGGTAGAGGCAGAAGGAGAAGCAGGCTCCCCGCTGAGCAGGGAGCCTGACGCGGGACTCGATCCTGGGACTCCGGGATCATGACCTGAACTGAAAGCAGACGCTTAACCGTCTGAGCCACCCTGGCGCCCTAACCCTAAGGAATTTAAAGATGTCCATATTTAATGGTAAAATTCCAAACCCCGTGCAGGTATGAAAGAGACTTTTGGCCAGGAGGGAAGAGTCGGAGTGCAGATCATCCTGGAAACACCATCTAAGACAGCCACATGCCACAGGGTACTGGCTGCTACTAAGCTCAGCTCAGGTTCTATAAATATTGACCTGGCATTCGAGAAAAGTCCAACAATAAATGGTGACTATATAAATTCTAATTCTGAGTGTGTTGACAAGTTTCTGTGACCCTGTATCTTATTTCAAACAGTTAACACTTTGTCTTTAATTCCTGTCTTGTAAGATTTTATGATATGGGGACTTTGCCATTAAAAATCATCTAGGTGAACATAGATGAAATTAAGATTATTTTAAGCAATTTGTATATTTTACATCTTTCACTGAAGTTTGTTACTGATGTTTGAATTTTTATTGTTGTTATTTAATGGTGAGTCTAAAATTAGTCATGTTTTGAAATCTCATTGGAAATGGCAAGCTATGAACAACTGGCTTTCATCCAAACCTTTGGAACAATCACACATGTTGACTCACTGGTGTCTCGTTACATCCAGTCTGGATTTCAAACTATAAATTCAAGCCAATTTCCTCAACCTAAAGTGCTATGTCACCATATTTGGGCAAGGACTCTAGTGGTTCTATTATAAGCTTCTGGACCAAAAAGTGAAGTCGAAGCAAGTTTTTTTCTCTATACAAAGTTAAATCACCATGTTATGGATGGTACACATTAAATAAACAAGTTCATTTTAATATGATAAAATGGTTTAGTTAGGAGACTTTCCGAAAATGATGTTAAAATATACATGTTTCTTCCTCTCACTCTCACCCCTAATTGATGTTCTTGGCAAAAGTGATCCAAGATCTGCACTGGACCTTAGATGAAGATGGGCAACCCTTGCCTATATCAAGTTAATGCTGGAAACAATTTTAGGTCTATGTTGGGTACCCTTTAAATATCTGAGTCCCAATTCTCAGGGTAAATGTACAAGCTAAAAGTAAAGCTAGTTTTGCTAGGAGACAGAAGGAAGAACAGAGGCTGAGCATCATTATATATCTTTGACTTAGAGATACACTCCCTTGGACCTTCTCTGGTATGATTCCATTATAAGAATTTTCTCAGCAGTTTATTCAGCAAGTATTTATTAAGTCCATTCTGTGTGTCATGCACTGAACTGGGTGCTGGTAGTACAGTGGGAAACAAAATAAATATCATCTCTACCCACATGGAGCTTATAACCTACTATCAGAAACTAACATTAAGCAAATAATTACATAAATATCCATTTAGGTTACAATAAGCATCATAAATAAAGTACTATTAGATTGCATAATGGGAGATATACTCTCAGTTTGAGGAGTCAGGAAAGAAATTGAATTTAAGCTGGAGTTTGGTGATAGCCAAAGAGGAAAGAAAAGATTGTATCAGGCAGAGCACATTCCAAGGTCTGGTAGAAATGAGCTTGGGTTTTCCAGGGACTGAAAAAAGGCCGTAAGGGTGAAGAGTAATGGGTGATGGTGAGCATGGGAAAAATTGATGTTGGTGATGTAGGCACGTGCTGGTTACTCAGGACTTCACAGATCATGTTCAGAATGTAGATCTTTATTCCAAGACCGTGTGGAAACAATGAAGAGTTTTAAGGAGGAGATCCGCCCAAATCATTATTTTAAGATCTGGCTGCTGAGTATGAGAATGAACTAGGAGGAGCCAAAAGGATACAGTGACTATGTTAATATAATATCTGTAGGCAGAAGATAAGTGTGGCTAGGACCAAGAGATGATAAAGAGTAATGGATGGGTGTGAAATATATTTAGGAGTTTCAATTCAAGAGCCTTGTTGGGAATGGAGAGTAGGTAAGTGAGAAAAAAGTAGCAAAGATGACTCTGACTCCCAAGTTTATGAAATGAGCAACAGCATGAAGAGCAGTCTCTTTATTGAACTTTGACCAGAACTATAACGGCCTCACATAGCAAAAAGAGAGAGATCTCAGCCTCCGCTTATAAGACCACAGTCCTTATCAGATTAGGAACCCACAATTATGACCTCACTTAAATTTACCCTCTAAAGACCTTATCTCCAGATACGGTCACATTGGGGGTTGGGGCTTCAACATATGAATTTGGGGGTGGGGACACAGTTCTGTGCATAGCAATGGGAACACTCACACAGCCATTTCCCAGACAAACTAATAGCCATCTCTCCTTTACTTCTGCCAGTGGAACAGTCACCAAATCTCCCCTAAATTTCCAAGGGGATTCAGACACCTGTTTATTGTGCCTTCCAATTCACAAAATAAATTTGATAAATGCAAAATTATAAAATGATTTTCAGCCTCACAAATAATTGATAACATGTAAATGAATGCAAATGAATGGTATCATTTGTACTATTAGCACAGATTTAAAAAATTAAAAATATCTAGTGTGGATGAGGTTATGTAGAAAGAAGCATTCTTTTTTTAAGACTTTATTAATTTATTTGAGAGAGAGAGAGCACACAAGCTGGGGGGGCGGCAGAGGGAGAAGCAGACTCCCTGCTGATCATGGAGCCCCAGGCAGGGCTCAATCCCAAGACCCTGAGATCATGACCTGAGCTGCAGTCAGACACTTAACCATTGAGCCACCCAGGCACCCCAAAAGAGGCATTCTTAGAGCTGCCAGAGGAACTATAAATTGATAGAACATTTTGCTCAGTAAACAATTAGGCAAAACCCATGAAAATGTTGAATTGACATATCTTTGGCCCAATTCTCAGAATTTAATGTCCAGCATGACTTACACATGTGCTCAAATATATGTTTGTATATAGATAGATAGATAGATAGGTGATAGATAATTTGCTGCTACCCAACTATTTGTAATAGAACAAAAAAAGGAAATTATCTATGGCAAAATTATGGCAGGAAACAATCAACTCAGGCCATTCAAGTTCATAAAGGGACTAACTTGCCAAGTGCCAGGATGGGAAGGGTGGTGGTGTTCTGTAGCTGGCTCACACCAGCTCCCAAGAGCTGACTGTGCACAATTTTCCCAATATTACATTCAGGAATTTCAAGTTGGAATCTTGAAATCAGTCATTGTGGAAGTACTTATATCCACAGAAATTGACAAAGCCCAAACATTTCCTAGCCCACCACTGGTTTGGGGGAACAGCAAGAGATGGTGAGGCAGCAGATGAGTAACAGCACAAAGCCATTATCACCTCTGGGCAGAGGAAGGTAACACGTTGGCAGAACTGGAGCAGATGCATGGCAAAAGAGTCTTCCATCAGGAACGATCTTTATTGGAAGAGTTCACTCACTTCCAGAACATTCAGTTCTGGAGGAAGGGAGAGGGGAAAGGAGTGGAAGGGAGTGGAAAAAAAGAACATGACTTCTTTCCACACACCCAAGTCCCACTGGCTAAGTCCCATCAGTGGCTTAGGGTCCGCCTCCCATGGATAGAGAACTGCAGGTAAGAACAGAGCATGATCTGTGAGAAAGGCAAACAAACTAACCAGGTCGTTATTTAAATATCTGTCAAGATAGAATGAATTATGTATTTTGGAACATGTGTTGAAATGAAAGACTATGAAGACGTGAAGAAGAATGAGGCAGGTCTCTGTGCAATGACACAAAACTTCAATAATATGTCGTTAAACATGGTAAAAAGTAAGTTACAGAAACGTATGCATTTTTATCCCATTCTGGAAAAAATAAATATATATACACTTCTTTTCATAGGCCAAACAAAATGGCTAGAAAAGTATATATGCCCAACTCTGAAAGTGATTACCTTTGGAAGATGTTAATCAAGGAGAAATGGGGACTTGTACTTTTGACTTTCGATGTGATTTCAAATGTGCTTGAATTTATGGACATGTAATATCTTTCTAATGTATTTGAACAAAGCAGTCTGTTAGTGTGTCCAAAGTGTATGACCTCAGGCTTGGCTATGCTTTCATGTGTGTCATCTCAAATGCATGATTTTTTCCTTCAGCCACATACCTGACAGTTCTGCAAATTGGTCCATGGAATGTGGAGGGCTCCGCACATCTCACTACTATCTGAAAATCAGCACAGACGTGGAGGGAATGATCATCAGCCATGAGGCGTGGGTCAACTCATATAGGGACATTCTATGGGACTCATGTGCACGGTTTCAGTAAAGAGGCAGAGGTATTCCCCGTGCAAATACCTAAATTCAAAGCATCTTGGGGAAGTACAGCAATTGCCTTTAAGTTCTGAAGCACTACGATAGGTTTCTATGTATCAATTTTGTTTCCACTGAACAGAAGTGGGAAATACAACGATAATTGGGGATATCACAGTAATCCATCTCTGGAACTTTCTGGCAACATGTTTAGAAAATTACGCTTTTTGAAAAATAATTCCCCCAAATACAACATTATTTTGCTACCTAAAACAAATGAAACCTTTATTCCTAATATTGAGTACACATAAATCATTCCAAGTGGGCTCTTTTTGTTACAAAGCTTGATTTTTTTTTCATAGAAAAGAAGACCCATGTACTGCTTATTAGATAGATGAGGAAAAACAATCAGTCTTTTCAAAGCCAACAATACTTGCAAACTTGAATATATTTAGATTTCTGGGATGGCTGAATTATATAATCAACATGGAAAAGAAAACATCACTAAAACATTCTCTTGACCAAAATAAACACTCCACCCTTCAGCCACTTCCTTATGTCCTCATGCGAGCAGGTGGACATAAAACTATGTACCCTCTCTCATTTACTCGTTACTTGTCAACTAGTTGCCATAGCTCATTAGAGGCATCCAGGTCAAGTATGCCCAAACATGTCAATTAGATGCATTGTTAACAGATGTTACAGACACCTATGATGATTTTATTATCCTCCTATCACCTGGAGCATCATGAAAATGAAATCGTTTCTTTAGAGATTTGTTGCTGAAATGCTCCATAATGCAAAGCAACTATGAAATAAATTTCCTGAATAAGTCAGACAAAATGAAAATAAAAACTATCACCAACATTTAGAAGAGCTGGAGAGAAATGGAATAAGAAATGATACTTAAAAAGGAAATAAAATTCCCTCAATTTTATACTAGTTAACAATGACAATAAAAACATTAAATCTTGGAGCAAGTGTGAGAGTGACTTCACCAGCTCAGTGGCTACTAAAAATCTCTTTTCTTACCTTAAAATCAAATAGATTGTCAACACAAACATGGAAAGTCTTTAAAATACGATTGCTTTTTGAAGGGGTAGGAAGCAGAGGATGTGGGTGAGAAAGGGTAAGTAGGCCCAGGGCATATTTGTAATAAGTATATATTTTTAAAACATATTTCATATCATTGGGAACTCTATTAAGTTCTCAGACTGATGGTTTTAATGTTCTCAATGTATTCAAAAGATGTTAGGGTATTCCGTACCTGCACTCCCTGGTGAAATGGCATACTACCTAGTCACTTCGTTACTTTTTATACTTTAACCTAGGCACTTTGCTTCATGAATCATTATATTAAATCAGTTCTCTTAATAAAACTGCTTGTCAGTGTCTCTCTTTATACAACTGAATGGATGGGATTTACCAATATCAACTAACCAAGAAAATAAACAGAAGCCCTTTTCTTTAAAATGAATAGTAGTATTTACACAATCCATATACACAGTATAGTCAATCCCTGAGAAGCATAAAGAACTATTCTGGACTAGATTAAGTGCTTCCACCAGACATTCTTCCAGCAAAGAAAGAGATAAGGATCATCTCTTTGAGTGATAGGGAAGTTAGTTTAACAACATGACTTGCCAAGGAATAATTTCACTCTAAATACTTTTTACACAAAATGGTGACTCACAGATCTGGGAGTAAGGAAAAGGAAAAAGTTCTGGGAAGCTAAACAGACTTCACCTTTTACATATTTCGGAGCTGAACTGGTAAGCATGATACATTTTCCTAGCTGGGTATTTGATTCCATGAAAGATCCTTTTGTTTTATGAGCATAAGAAATGAGAACAAGAGAAAGAGGGATGGAGGGAGAGAAGGAGATGAAATGGATATCTTATCCCTAATAAACAGATAATTACTATATCTACAACTACAGATCATCTTTTAAAAAGATCTCTATGGGTCCCCTGGGTGGCTCAGTTGGTTAAGCAGCCGGCTCTTGATTTTGGCTCAGGTCATGATCTCGGGATCCTGGGATCGAGCCCAGTGTCTGGCTCCCCAGGATCTTATTCTTTACTTGTGATTCTCTCTCTTCCTCTCCCTCTGCCACTCCCCCTGCTCGAACACTCTCTCTCTCAAATAAATAAATAAATAAATAAATAAATAAATAAATCTTTTTAAAAAATAGATCTCTGATTTTAGTAACAAAATACTTACTTGGAATTATAATCATTTTTCTTATAATCATCTATGAAAGGTCATCAGTACACAAGTCATTTCTCTCTTTCCAGTTGCTAAGGCTGAAAAGTGTTCTCTTGAAATTCTGCTTCATTTCCATTGAACCACAGTCCAAGATTGTTGCCTTTGGTTGATGCTGAAAATATATTAATTTCAAGTGAGATACAGATCCTTCTGTAGGTAAGTGATGCTTCATTAGGCCCTGAGAAATTATTTGTCCCAATAAATTTAAGGTGGAAATGCCTTTCTCACAATGCTTCACTTTCCTTGCTTTTTTCCCCAGTACCCAAAGCCAGAGTAGACATCATGTCTTCCCCCACTCCCACAGAGTCACATTTGATCCTCAGGCTATTTCAACTCACACTACACACCTCTGAGTCATCAATCAGACAGATGCCCAAGTAACATCTTGATTTTTAAAAACAAATTTTGTGGGACCTAAATGACTAACAAAAGGATTTGTTTTAAAATTCTGGTACATTCAACAATGTCTTTTTTTTTTTAATATTTATTTATTCATGAAAGTCAGAGAGAGAGAGAGAGAGAGAGAGATTGGCAGAGGCAGAGGGAGAAGCAGGCTCCCAAGGAGCAGGGAGCCGATGCGGGACTCGATCCCAGGACCCTGGGATCATGACCCGAGCCGAAGGCAGACGCTCAACCATCTGAGCCACCCGGGCGCCCCAACAATGTCTTTTAAAATAATGTTGAGCACATTAATCGATGACATGAAAATTGGTTTATAATATAGTGTTAGATGGAAAAAGCAGTTACCGGGGCGGAGCAAGATGGCGGAGGAGTAGGAGACCTAGATTTCGTCTGGTCTCAGGAATTCAGCTGAATAGGGATCAAACCATTCTGAACACCTACGAACTCAACAGGAGACTGAAGAAGAGAGTAGCAACAACTCTCTGAACAGAAAAGTGACCACTTTCTGGAAGGTAGGACGTGCGGAGAAGTGAATCCCAGGCGATATTCGGGAGGATAGACGGCGGGGGAGGGGCCTCCGCCGGCCGCTTCTGGCAAGTGCTAGAGCCGCGGAGCACAAAATCGGACCTTTTAGAAGTTGGCTCCGTGGAGGGACGTCGCTGCAGTGGCTAAGAGGGGGGTGGAATCCTCCCGGGACAGTGTGGTCTCAGGACCCTCGGGGTCACAGAGAGACCGGGGGTGCCTGAGTGCGCCAGAGCTCCCAGGTATCGGAGCGGGGAAGCCGGCTGCAGAGACGGAGCAGAGTCGCGGGCTCTCAGCTCGGGGTTGCCATAAACTGTGACCCGCGGCCCAGTCGGGGCACGGCTCCTCCAGCAGGGACCCAGCAGGCGGCAGATCCGGGGAGACTCCCCTTCCTTCCCGGGGAGGAGCGGTGCGGGAACGCACTGCAGGGATCTGCTGGGTTTGGAGACTCTGCGCGGGGTCGGGTACCAGAGATAGCAACGCTCGGTCACAGGCCGGGTGAGCACGGGGCGCGGCCGGAGACCGGGGACACGGAAGTGACTGCTTTTCTCTGGGGGCACACTGAGGAGCGGGGCCCCGAGTTCTCGGCTCCTCCGGGTAGAGATTGGGAGGCCACCATTTCTGCCCTGGTCCTCCAAGGCTGTACGGAGAGCTTGCAGGGAACAAAAGCTCCTGAGAGCAAACCGGAGCAGCTTCCTTAGCCCGGACCGACAAGGGTGGGGCAATTCCGCCTCCGGCAAAGACATTTGGAAACCACAGCAACAGGCCCCTCCCCCAGAAGATCAGCACAAACAGCCAGCAAGCCAAGACCAAGTTGATCGATCAAGGAGAACGGGAGAACTCCAGCGCTAGGGGAATACTGCACATAGATTCATGGCTTTTTTTTTTTTTTTTTTTTTTAACCATGATTCATTATTTCATCAAAGTTAATTTTTGTTGACTGTTTTTTTTTATTTTTCTTTTTCCCTTTTTTTAACCAACATCTTATCAATCCCTTTTTAAAAAAAAAAAAACATTTTTCATTTTTCATTTTTAGAGTCATATTTTATCCCTTCATAGTAGTTACCCTTATTTTTGGCATATATATATAAGTTGTTCTCTCTTTAAAATTTTGAGGTACAGCTTCTTCTAACAGATCAAAATATACCCTAAATCACTAGTGTATGGCTTTGTTCTAGTCTCCTGCCTGATCACATTCTCTCCCTTTTTCCTTTTTTTTTTCTTTTCTTAAATCTTCTTTCTTTTTTCAAACAACTTATCTTACCAAGTCCTTTTATAAAACATTTTATAATTTTCATCTTTACAGTCATCTTCCATCCCTTCATTGTATCAACCCTTATTTTGTACATATATGTCTTTCTTCCTTTAAAATTTTAGGAGGCACTTTTTTCTAACAGACCAAAATACGCCCAAAATCTAGTGTGTGGCACTGATCTATGCACTAGCCTGATCATATTTGATCATATTCTGCTTTTTTTGTATTGTTTTGTTTTTGTTTTTATCTTTTTTTTTTCTTTTTTCTCTTTCTTTTTTCTTTCTTTCCCTTTCTTTTCCCCTGGTTTCAGGTCTTTTCTGATTTGTATACAGTATATTTGCTGGGGACGTTGTAAACCTGTTAGCATTTCGTTCTCTCATTCATCTATTCTCCTCTGGACAAAATGACAAGACGAAAGAAATCACCTCAGCAAAAAGAACAAGAGGTAGTACCTTCAGCCAGGGACCTACTCAATACAGACATTAGTATGATGTCGGACCTAGAGTTCAGAATCATGACTTTAAAGATACTAGCTGGGCTTGAAAAAAGCGTGGAAGTTATTAGAGAAACCCTTTCTGGAGAAATAAAAGAACTAAAATCTAACCAAATCGAAATCAAAAAGGCTATTGATGAGGTGCAATCAAAAATGGGGGCACTAACTGCTAGGATAAATGAGGCAGAAGAGAGAATCAGCGATATAGAAGACCAAATGATGGAAAATAAAGAGGCTGAGAAAAAGAGAGAGAAACAATTACAGGATCACGAGGGCAGAATTCGAGAGATAAGTGATACGATAAGACGAAACAACATTAGAATAATTGGGATCCCAGAAGAAGAAGAAGAGAGAGAGAGGGGGGCAGAAGGTATATTGGAGCAAATTATAGCAGAAAACTTCCCTAATGTGAGGAAGGAAACAGGCATTAAAATCCAGGAGGCACAGAGAACCCCTCTCAAAATCAATAAAAATAGGTCAACACCCCGACATCTAATAGTAAAACTTACGAGTCTCAGAGACAAAGAGAAAATCCTGAAAGCAGCTCGGGAGAAGAGATATGTAACCTACAATGGTAGAAACATTAGATTGGCAACAGACCTATCCACAGAGACGTGGCAGGCCAGAAAGGACTGGCAAGATATCTTCAGAGCACTAAACGAGAAAAATATGCAGCCAAGAATACTATATCCAGCTAGGCTATCACTGAAAATAGAAGGAGAGATAAAAAGCTTCCAGAACAAACAAAAACTAAAGGAATTTGCAAACACGAAACCAGCCCTCCAAGAAATATTGAGAGGGGTCCTCTAAGCAAAGAGAGAACCTAAAAGCAGCAAAGAGCAGAAACGAACACAGACAACAGACAGTTAACAGTCACCTTACAGGTAATACAATGGCACTAAATTCATACCTTTCAATAGTTACCCTGAATGTAAATAGGCTCAATGCCCCAATCAAAAGACACAGGCTATCAGATTGGATTAAAAAACAAGACCCATCTATATGCTGTCTGCAAGAGACTCATTTTAGACGCAAAGACACCCCCAGATTGAAAGTGAGGGGGTGGAAAACCATTTACCATGCTAATGGACACCAAAAGAAAGCTGGGGTGGCAATCCTTATATCAGACAAACTAGATTTTAAAACAAAGACTGTAATAAGAGATGAGGAAGGACACTATATCCTACTTAAAGGGTCTATCCAACAAGAAGATCTAACAATTGTAAATATCTATGCCCCGAACATGGGAGCAGCCAATTATATAAGGCAATTAATAACAAAAGCAAAGAAACACATTGACAACAATACAATAATAGTGGGGGACTTTAACACCCCCCTGACTGAAATGGACAGATCATCTAAGCAAAAGATCAACAAGGAAATAAAGACTTTAAATGACACACTGGACCAAATGGACTTCACAGACATATTCAGAACATTCCATCCCAAAGCAACGGAATACACATTCTTCTCTAGTGCCCATGGAACATTCTCCAGAATTGATCACATCCTAGGTCACAAATCAGGTCTCAATCGGTACCAAAAGATTGGGATCATTCCCTGCATACTTTCAGACCACAATGCTTTGAAACTAGAACTCAACCACAAGAGGAAAGTCGGAAAGAACTCAAATACATGGAGGCTAAAGAGCATCCTACTAAAGAATGAATGGGTCAACCAAGAAATTAAAGAAGAATTAAAAAAATTCATGGAAACCAATGAAAATGAAAACACAACTGTTCAAAATCTTTGGGATACAGCAAAGGCGGTCCTGAGAGGAAAGTATATAGCAATACAAGCCTTTCTCAAGAAACAAGAAAGGTCTCAAATACACAACCTAACCCTACACCTAAAGGAGCTGGAGAAAGAACAGCAAATAAAGCCTAAACCCAGCAGGAGAAGAGAAATCATAAAGATCAGAGCAGAAATCAATGAACTAGAAACCAAAAGAACAGTAGAACAGATCAACGAAACTAGGAGCTGGTTCTTTGAAAGAATTAACAAGATTGATAAACCCCTGGCCAGACTGATCAAAAAGAAAAGAGAAATGACCCAAATCAACAAAATCATGAATGAAAGAGGAGAGATCACAACCAACACCAAAGAAATACAAAGAATTCTAAGAACATATTATGAGCAACTCTATGCCAGCAAATTAGAGAACCTGGAAGAAATGGGTGCATTCCTAGAGATGTATCAACTACCAAAATTGAACCAGGAAGAAATAGAAAACCTGAACAGACCTATAACCACTAAGGAAATTGAAACAGTCATCAAAAATCTCCCAAGAAACAAAAGCCCAGGGCCAGACGGCTTCCCGGGGGAATTCTATCAGACATTTCAAGAAGAATTAATACCTATTCTCCTGAAACTGTTCCAAAAAATAGAAATGGAAGGGAAACTTCCAAATTCATTTTATGAGGCCAGCATTACCTTGATCCCAAAACCAGACAAAGACCCCATCAAAAAAGAGAATTACAGACCAATATCCTTGATGAACATGGATGCAAAAATTCTCACCAAAATACTAGCCAATAGGATCCAACAGTACATTAAAAGGATTATTCACCATGACCAAGTGGGATTTATTCCTGGGCTGCAAGGCTGGTTCAACATCCGCAAATCAATCAACGTGATACAATACATTAACAAAAGAAAGAACAAGAATCATATGATCCTCTCAATAGATGCAGAAAAAGCATTTGACAAAGTACAACATCCTTTCTTGATCAAAACTCTTCAGAGTATAGGGATAGAGGGTACATACTTCAATATCATAAAAGCCATCTATGAAAAACCCACAGCGAGTATCATTCTCAATGGGGAAAGGCTGAGAGCCTTTCCCCTAAGGTCAGGAACGCGGCAGGGATGTCCACTCTCACCACTGCTATTCAACATAGTATTAGAAGTCCTAGCCACAGCAATCAGACAACAAAAAGAAATCAAAGGCATCCAAATCGGCAAAGAGGAAGTCAAACTCTCACTCTTTGCAGATGATATGATACTGTACGTGGAAAACCCAAAAGACTCCACCCCAAAACTGCTAGAACTCATACAGGAATTCAGTAAAGTAGCAGGATATAAAATCAATGCACAGAAATCAGTGGCATTCCTATACACCAACAACAAGACAGAAGA